>NC_138357.1:129509261-129564261 GCF_046562875.1 Panthera onca | reverse complement strand
TCCATCCATCTATCCATCCATCCATCCATCTATCCATCCATCCATCCATCAATCCATCCATCCATCCATCCATCCATCCATCCATCCATCCATTTGTCCATCCATCCACCCACCCATCCACCCACCGACCCACCCAGCTATCCATCCATCCATCCATCCATCCATCCATCCACCTACCTACCTATCCATCCATCCATCCATCTATCCATCCATCCATCCATCTATCCATCCATCCATCCATCCATCCATCCATCCATCCATCCACCTACCTACCTATCCATCCATCCATCCATCTATCCATCCCTCCCTCCCTCCCTCCATCCATCCGTCTGTCCATCCATCCATCCATCAACCCACCCACCCACCCACCCATCCATCCGTCCATCCATCCATCCATCCATCCATCCATCCATCCATTTGTCCATCCATCCACCCACCCATCCACCCACCGACCCACCCAGCTACCCATGCATCCATCCATCCATCCATCCACCTACCTACCTATCCATCCATCCATCCATCCATCTATCCCTCCATCCATCCATCCATCCATCCATGCACCTACCCATCCATCCTTCCAAGCATCCATCCATCCACAGACACGTGGATGGCTTCCTTCTCTTGCCTACTGTGAATCATGCTGCTGTCAACTTGGGGGTGCAAGTATCTGAGCCCCTGCTTTCAATTCTTTTCGATAAATACCCAGAGGTGAGATTGCTGAGTCACAGGGCAGGATTCTGGTTTTGAGGGTAATGGCACCTCCTTGCCAGGTGGCCGTGATACCCAGTGGGGTGCTCGCATCAGCCCCTCATGCAGGGTCTCCCACAGAGTGGATGCCAACACATGTGTGTTGATATGATTGCCTCTTAACAGCAGAAATGTCCAAACGAGTGCCTTCGGTGCAAGTCTGTGGCCATTGTCCCTTACCCATCCAGAGTGCAAGGGTAAAAATGCCAACACTTTCAGGCTTAACCATGCCCCCCCCCCCGCCTTTTTTGGAAATGTGTGAATAAAAACAAATGCTCGGCAGCTCCCAGACCACTATTTACTTTACCTTTATTTCATTATTTATGTGCTATTCCCAGTATAATAACATGAAGCATGGGTTGTATTATGCGATGGAAATTTTATTATTTATACACAATAAATGTATTCATTAATAATTGACTGAATTACATAGACAGCACACAAATAAATATAGCAAATTATTAATTTATAACACACTGGAGGGATTTATAAAATTCCAGTAAATACAGTCTTTAATCAACTATAGACTTCTAAAAAGCTCTTTATATTAAGGTTCAGATCCTGTTTATCTGTATCCACTAATTAAATATTTATATATTTTCATAGTAGCACATAGAAGCTACATTTAAAAAAATGGACGCGAAGATATCCTTTTGGAAAAGATTCAGTGCCAAAGAGGAACACAAAGACGTTGGCTGGATGAATGCATTCGCTGTGACTGAGTACGCAAATTGAGATTCTCTTCCTGTGTCTAAAGTAGGAACACTCAAGTGAGCTAAGGTACCTACTTTCTTGAGAGCCCATTTGTAGACGCTAACTCAGTGTTAAACGTGTGCACATTCCAATCCATGTGTTTTCCTACGCTCCGCCCATTTTTTTTTCGTATTATAAGAATTGAAACTAAGACACGGGATGTGAAGCTACACGAAAAAAAATGCAATAGCTAGCCTTTGCGTCTCTTGTGTGCTTGGGTCTTTGCGACTGTGCCTGGGACAGCGGGACCCTTTAGGGGGGTGAGAGCTGGGGGGTCTACCAGCTGGGGGGTTTTGTGTGTGTGTTGCTGGGGGGGTCTACCAGCAAAATGACGAAGACGTTGACGTACACGTCCTTTCCGGGTCAGGAACCACAGTAAGGACGGGACCTGCTGGCTGCCATTTTGCACAGAGGCTACCACACTTATGCCTCAGGCACAGAATTTAAATGAACCCTATTGAGACACCCATTTGGGAGGCCCATTGATATGCTCACAAACTCCATGGAACAACCCTCGATCCAACTCGGTGAAGACACTTGGCCTCAAAGGCGGCTGCTCGAGGGCTCTCCTGGCCACGAAAAGCCATGGAGAGGTTCTGAATCGGTTTCACAACGGATGTGGAGGGATAAAGGGATGTGACGGGTGGAGAGGGCCGGGGCACCAGAAGGCACAGGTGGAAGACAGAGTGTGTGCACTTTAGGGGAGCTGAAACCCCCCTGGGGACATCTCATCTACAAGAAGCCTGGTCCAGGAGAACCAGCCGTGGCCAAGCGGTAACGGGCAGCTGGATGCCTCGTGTGCCTCATACCGGGAGACATGCTGTGCCCTCTGTAGGCCCCTCGGAGGGCAGCCGGGAGACCGCCTCCTTAAAGGCAAGAGCCGCGTGTACCCTGGGTAACACGTATACCCCATCGTCCTGGTGGCGGGATTTGGATTATTTTTGAGTAAAAGTGACAGCCAAGATCTACGCCCCAGGGAACCCCCTGACTGCTCCCCCGTTGAAGAAACTTCTCACCAAATTACACGTTTCCATCTGCCTCACGGAGCCATTGCCAAAACCATCCAGGAAGGAGTCTTTCCCGCTCAGGTGTTTCATGAGAAGATAATACGATTTCATGTGAATAGAAAAACACCGTGTTTCCCCAAAAGGAACCCATCAGAGTCTCTCTGTCGTAACCTATTGAGCGAGAAGAAATGCACACAGAATCAGCCCCTTCAGAAACAGCTGGGAAATACAGAAAAAGAGTGTGTTTTTTTTTTTTTGTGCCTGACACGCGATAAGTCAGAACACATCTCCGGGCTCAGGAAAGGACGGTGGAAACGTGTTTACCAACGTGTGACGGTGTTATGATGTCCTTGTAAAACCACGTCTCCTCTGCTCTCTCCAGATCCCGCGGGTGTGGGGGGTGTAGGCAAACTTACCTGACAGGTCCTCTAACATTTGACGAAATGGTCCACAGGCCCCCCAGCAGCAGAGGACACTTTCTCTAGGACGAGGTGCTTGTTTTGAGCAAAGGAAGTATTCTTTCTTTCCTTGTCTTCTATGAGGGTCCCGGGGCTGCAGGAATAAACCACCAAATCCAGGAGACTGGAAACAATGGGAATTTATCCTGATACAGCTTTGGAGACCAGGAGAAGTCTGAAATCTAGGGGGACACAGTTGTTGAGAGTCAGGCAGGACAGGATCACTGAGACCCAGGAGGGGCAGGACCACTGAGATCCAGGAGGGGCAGGACCTCTGAGATCCTGGCAGGGCAGGGCCACTGAGATCCTGGCAGGGCAGGGCCACTGAGATCCAGGCAGAGCAGGGCCACTGAGATCCAGGAGGGGCAGGACCACTGAGATCCAGGAGGGGCAGGACCATTGAGATCCAGGCAGGGCAGGGCTGCTGAGATCCAGGAGGGGTAGGACCTCTGAGATCCACGCAGGGCAGGAGCACTGAGATCCAGGCAGGGCAGGACCACTGAGATCCAGGAGGGGCAGGGCTTCTGAGAACCAGGCAGGGCAGGGCCACTGAGATCCAGGAGGGTCAGGGCCACTGAGATCCAGGCAGGGCAGGGCCACTGAGATCCAGGCAGGGCAGGACCACTGAGATCCTGGCAGGGCAGGGCCACTGAGATCCAGGCAGGGCAGGGCCGCTGAGATCCAGGCAGGGCAGGGCCACTGAGATCCAGGCAGGGCAGGGCCGCTGAGGTCCAGGCAGGGGAGGGCCACTGAGATCCAGGAGGGGCAGGGCTGCTGAGATCCAGGCAGGGGAGGGCCCCTGAGATCCAGGAGGGGCAGGGCCCCTGAGATCCAGGAGGGGCAGGACCACTGAGATTCAGGAGGGGCAGGACCACTGAGATCCTGGCAGGGCAGGGCCACTGAGATCCAGGCAGGGCAGGGCCGCTGAGATCCAGGCAGGGCAGGGCCACTGAGATCCAGGCAGGGCAGGGCCGCTGAGGTCCAGGCAGGGGAGGGCCACTGAGATCCAGGAGGGGCAGGGCTGCTGAGATCCAGGCAGGGGAGGGCCCCTGAGATCCAGGAGGGGCAGGGCCCCTGAGATCCAGGAGGGGCAGGACCACTGAGATTCAGGAGGGGCAGGGCCGCTGAGATCCAGGAGGGGCAGGGCCGCTGACATCCAGGGGGGACAGGACTACTGAGACCCAGGCAGGGCAGGGCCACCAAGATCCAGGCGGGGCAGGGCCACTGAGATCCAGGCAGGGCAGGGCCGCTGAGATCCAGGAGGGACAGGACCACTGAGATGCAGGCAGGGCAGGGCCGCTGAGATCCAGGCAGGGCAGGGCCGCTGAGATCCAGGAGGGACAGGACCACTGAGATGCAGGCAGGGCAGGGCCGCTGAGATCCAGGCAGGGCAGGGCCACTGAGATCCAGGAGGGGCAGGACCACTGGGATCCAGGCAGGGCAAGGCCACTGAGATCCAGAAGGGACAGGACCACTGAGATTCAGGAGGGGCAGGGCTGCTGAGATCTAGGCAGGGGAGGGCCCCTGAGATCCAGGAGGGGCAGGACCCCTGAGATCCAAGCAGGGCAGGGCCGCTGAGATCCAGGCAGGGCAGGGCCACTGAGATCCAGAAGGGGCAGGGCTGCTGAGATCCAGGAGGGGCAGGACCACTGAGATTCAGGAGGGGCAGGGCCACTGAGATCCAGGCAGGGGAGGGCCCCTGAGATCCAGGAGGGGCAGGACCACTGAGATCCAGGAGGGGCAGGGCCGCTAACATCCAGGGGGGACAGGACTACTGAGACCGAGGCAGGGCAGGGCCACCAAGATCCAGAAGGGACAGGACCATTGAGATCCAGGCAGGGCAGGGCCACTGAGATCCAGGAGGGGCAGGACCACTGAGGTCCAGGCAGGGCAGGGCCACTGAGATCCAGGCAGGGCAGGGCCGCTGAGATCCAGGCAGGGCAGGGCCGCTGAGATCCAGGCAGGGCAGGGCCGCTGAGATCCAGGCAGGGCAGGGCCGCTGAGATCCAGGCAGGGCAGGGCCCCTGAGATCCAGGCAGGGCAGGGACACTGAGATCCAGGCAGGGCAAGACCCCTGAGATCCAGGAGGGGCAGGGACACTGAGATCCAGGCAGGGCAGGACCCCTGAGATCCAGGAGGGGCAGGGGTGCAGAGATCCAGCTGAGACAGGGCCACTGAGATCCAGAAGGGGCAGGACCATTGAGATCCAGGCAGGGCAGGACCGCTGAGATCCAGGAGGGGCAGAGCTTCTGAGATCCAGGCAGGGCAGGGCCGCTGAGATCCAGGCAGGGCAGGGTCTCTGAGATCCAGGCAGGGCCGGGCCGCTGAGATCCAGGCAGGACAGGGCCGCTGAGATCCAGGCAGGGTAAGACCACTGAGATCCAGGAGGAGCAGGACCACTGAGATCAAGGCAGGGAAGGGCCTCTGAGATCCAGACAGGACAGGGTCGATGAGATCCAGGCAGGGGAGGGCCACTGCGATCCAGGAGGGGCAGGACCACTGAGACCCAGGCAGAGCAGGGCCGCTGAGATCCAGGTGAGGCAGGGCCGCTGAGACCCAGGAGGGCAGGGCTGTGCTCCCTCCAGAGGCTCCAGGGGAGGCTCGTTCCTGCCTCTTCCAGATTCTGTGGCTCCGGGCGTCCTTCAGCTGGTGTCTGCATCCCTCCGCTCTCTGGGTCTGTCTTCATGTGGCTTCTCCTCTGTGACCATGTCCCTTATCAGGACACCTGTCATTGGATTTAGGGCCTTTCCACGACACTTTGTTATGGCATCCAGAGGAAGCGAACGCAAAAGGGAAGTCGTTCAATCCAGAGGACAGCTGACACCCTCCCGAATCTGAGAGGGAAAAAGGCCGTCCTCCAGCATCCCACTTTTCCGGATCTCAGTTGGAAAACTGAACAAAGTCTCCCAATATTCATACCGGGGGCTCCCAGTCACAATACAAATGTGCTTTGGTCTAAAACGCTAAAGAGGTTAAAGGCCGAATAAAACACCACTGGATTTGAAGATGGGGTGGGGGGGTGTGGGTGAGCGGGGCGTTTGTTTTCTCGGAAAGAAACAGGGACAGAAGCCACGAACACCAGCACGTTGGTCCGAATCTGCCAGGGGTGGAGTGTTGGCTTCGAATGAGACATCAGGCATCGCTCTGGGGTTTTTATGACTAGTGACATTTGCGTGAAACCTGTTCCTGGGCTAACGGTTTCCCTTCCGTTTACGTGCAACCCCTGCAGCGAAAAGCGTTGTGAACAGAGCCCGTGAAGAGAACCGAACCACCCCCCGTCTGCCGCTCGACCGATTCGAATCAGTGCTCATTACCCTTTCCATGATGGCGGTCCGTTCGCCAAAGTGCCTCCTGTTGCCCCAACAAAGCACGAGCACTCGACAGGGGTTACAGTTGTGTCCGTAAGCCCCACGTTGATCGCGGGATGCTCAGAAGACATCGTGAATTAATGCCCAGCCCCCGTCTTGGTCGCAAAGTGTGCAGCTACATCGTTGCCTCCAACCCATGTCAATCCCACCCAGCCTCCGCATCTGGTTTTTCCAATATGGCGGCCCCTTGACTCACCATCACCACCAGTCTCCGGAAGAAACGCAAAGTCACTCCTACGGTTTGATCTTCTTGGGTCGTGTTTCTCTACTGTGGCCTTTGGCGTTATGTCTCGACATGGCAGAGCCTTCATTATTCTCCTGGAGACCCCTTCACTTTTGGAAACAGCCCTTTAGATCTGCCCATCCGTCCACCTACTGATTACGTCTCCTGCTCACCACGGTCCACCGTGTGTCCTGCTTTCCTTCTTTCCCGTCCTTTAGGCTGGTTCCTCCATACAAACCAGACCCCACCCCTCACTTCACCAGCTTCCAAACAGGCAGCCAACCCCACCAACCCCAAGTACATAACTAGATGCGTCATGGCAGACCAAGAGAACGGAGCGATCTTTCGAAGACACAGAGGGAAACACAGTGCGAACACAGCCCTCCAAGAAACACGTGCGATGTGGTGGCACCCAGAGAGAAGGGTATGCAGACAGTGCCGTGTATGATCTCAATCTCAGAAGGCTACAGAGCAGGATCCACACATGTGCACCCAATCTCCCACACACCCCTGCGTGCCCCTGCATGCACCCCTGAGCAGAGCGTGTGGGACATGTGGTCTCAACATGTACCCGTCCTCTTGCCAAGTGATCTCACGTAATTTATGATCTCTGGGATTCCTCCATTCATCCATCAGCAGAGACACATGGATCTTAATAATTAATGCAATAAAGAAAAGCTTTTCAGGGGACTCAGGATCATCCCAAGTCGTCTCATAACTGCTGTATTGATCTTCAGTATGATTTACATCTCTGATATACTAGCCTGCTCTCTGCATCCCAGACTGTCAGGTTTCTAGGGTTTGTGACGATTCCTGCTTTGGATGTCTAATAGATGAGGGTGACTGGATGGATGGATGGATAGAGAGAGAGAGAGAGAGAGAGAGAGAGAGATGATAGATAGATAGATAGATAGATAGATAGATATAATGGATGGGTGGATGGATGAATGGATACAGGGATGGATGGATACAGGGTTAGATGGACAGATAGATGATAGATAGATAGATAGATAGACAGATAGATAGATATAATGGATGGGTAAATGAATGGATGGATATAGCGATGGATGGATACAGGGATGGATGGATAGATCATAGATAGATAGATAGATAGATAGATAGATAGATAGATAGATATGATGGATGGATGGATAGATAGATAGATAGATAGATAGATATGATGGATAGATAGATAGATATGATGGATAGATAGATAGATAGATAGATAGATAGATAGATATGATGGATAGATAGACAGATAGATAGATAGAAGATAGATATGATGATGATGATGATGATGATGATGATAGATATAATGGATGGGTGAATGGATGGATGGATACAGGGATGGATGGATAGATCATAGATAGATAGATAGATAGATAGATAGATAGATATGATGGATGGATGGATAGATAGATAGATAGATAGATAGATAGATAGATATGATGGATAGATAGATAGATATGATGGATAGATAGATAGATAGATAGATATAATGGATGGGTGGATGGATGAATGGATACAGGGATGGATGGATACAGGGTTAGATGGACAGATAGATGATAGATAGATAGATAGATAGATAGACAGATAGATAGATATAATGGATGGGTAAATGAATGGATGGATACAGCGATGGATGGATACAGGGATGGATGGATAGATCATAGATAGATAGATAGATAGATAGATAGATAGATAGATATGATGGATAGATAGACAGATAGATAGATAGAAGATAGATATGATGATGATGATGATGATGATGATGATAGATATAATGGATGGGTGAATGGATGGATGGATACAGGGATGGATGGATAGATCATAGATAGATAGATAGATAGATAGATAGATATGATGGATGGATGGATAGATAGATAGATAGATAGATAGATATGATGGATGGATGGATAGATAGATAGATAGATAGATAGATATGATGGATGGATGGATAGATAGATAGATAGATAGATAGATAGATAGATATGATGGATAGATAGATAGATATGATGGATAGATAGATAGATAGATAGATATGATGGATAGATAGATAGATAGATAGATATGATGGATAGATAGATAGATAGAAGATAGATATGATGATGATGATGATGATGATGATGATGATGATGATAGATATAATGGATGGGTGAATGGATGGATGGATACAGGGATGGATGGATAGATCATAGATAGATAGATAGATAGATAGATAGATAGATATGATGGATGGATGGATAGATAGATAGATAGATAGATAGATAGATAGATATGATGGATGGATGGATAGATAGATAGATAGATAGATAGATAGATAGATATGATGGATAGATAGATAGATATGATGGATAGATAGATAGATAGATAGATAGATAGATAGATATGATGGATAGATAGATAGATAGATAGATAGATATGATGGATAGATAGATAGATAGAAGATAGATATGATGATGATGATGATGATGATGATGATGATGATGATGATAGATATAATGGATGGGTGAATGGATGGATGGATACAGGGATGGATGGATAGATCATAGATAGATAGATAGATAGATATGATGGATGGATGGATAGATAGATAGATAGATAGATAGATAGATAGATAGATAGATATGATGGATGGATGGATAGATAGATAGATAGATATGATGGATGGATGGATAGATAGATAGATAGATAGATATGATGGATAGATAGATAGATATGATGGATAGATAGATAGATAGATAGATATGATGGATAGATAGATAGATAGATAGATAGATATGATGGATAGATAGATAGATAGAAGATAGATATGATGATGATGATGATGATGATGATGATAGATAGATATAATGGATGGGTGAATGGATGGATGCATACAGGGTTGGATGGATGGATAGATGGATAGATGATATCGAGATGGATGGATAGATAGGCAGATAGATATGATAGGTGGATAGACAGATATGGTGGGTGGATGAATAGATAGATAGATAGATAGATATGGATGGATGGATAGATAGATAGATAGATACGACGAGTGGATAGATACATATGATGGATGGATGGATGGATAGATGGCAGCTAGCTATTGAAGAGTGATTATGGCTACACTGTAAAAGACAGACCAACTTAAAAAAAAAGTACAGGTTTTTGCCGTTGTTACGAAAGCTGCGGATTCAACCACGTGTTTCCATCTCCCAATTCTGGCCATCTGTTGTCTCTGTGCTTTCGAAACAATAAGTGCCCCCTTGCCCACCCAGTGCCCTCTTGTCACCACCGCTGTGACCTCCTGATGGCTGGAGAAACCCCCCCCTCCCCGACCCGGTCTTCCTGGAAGGTGCACCTGTGCCCAGGGGCGTCTCGCTCCTGGGGGAAAGCGAACTGGCTGAGACGGGGACCCCACGGCTCTCCGGAGCTCCGTCCCCATACTTGCGGAAAGATGCCTCCTGCCTGTGCACCCGCAGCCTCCAGAGCCTCCCCGTGGTCAGGGAGAAGGTTCCCATGTCAATCAGGGGGCCAGGACCAACCCCGTGTCCCTGACCTGAGGGCAGGGGGGACAGCTGCGAGCGTGCTCAGTCAGTCTCACTTGCTGTAGGTGCAACACGCCCTCCTTGCGCCAGCCGCACGGAAGCCGCTTTGGTTTAATGGCCCCCCATCCGTCCTCACACGTGTCCACATCCACGGGGACGGGTGTCCTCCACCATCCCGCCCACGTTCCGGAACCCCGTCCCTCCTCACGGGGACTCTGTGCTCTTTCCGCCCCATCATGGCTTGGTGTCGATTCTGTCCACGCTTGTGGCCACGACGGAGCAGGTAAGAACCCGCACAGCAAAACCCGGCCTATTTTCTATGGTGCGCGGGAGCCCGGGTCGCGTCCTCCTCCCAAACCCGGAACCCCGTGGTGCATCCCACGACAGACTGTTACCGGAGCTCCCCGGAAAGTAGCTGTTCCTGTGACCCTACAGGCTATTATTTTATTAGGAAATCAATAGATCGGCAAAGCAGCTTAGCCAACTTGGAGTGCGTTTGGTTTTCTGACAAGAGACGTCTCTGGTTTCTACAACGGGGGAGAAACGCTCCTGCACAAACAATACATTCATTCGACTGCTGCTTGAAGGTGGTGCTAAGGACCTGGGGCAGCTTCTTGGTTCAGACTCCCGTCTGTGCACCCTCGGTGCTTGAATCCCTGATGTGCTGCATTCCAGAAGGTCTCCCTCTTGCCCGCGACCCCCGCCTTGCTTCTGCACTTTTGGGGGTTTGCAGGGCTGTTGTCCCCCAGGCACAGGGCGGGGGCTCAGCTCCCAGATGCTGGCTTAGGGAAGGTGTCAGGACGGCCCTCTCTGCTCCGTCCACAGTGGAGGACGGGCAAGCTGCGAAAACACCAGACATCTGGCCGCTTCAACTTTTAGCCCCCAAAGCCCTGCCTACACTTGTCATAACTCAGCCAGCCCCCCTCAGCTCCCGACCGCCGGCCCCTAAGTTGGAAGGGGACGGGGGTGGGGCGGGGGGGGGGCTGAAACACGCCGAGCTGCCGCGTTAACGGCGAGCGAATCGGAAACATCTGGAGTAATATTTCGGCGAAACATTCCTGAGTTAGACTGAGCGGGGTCTTTGGAAGAGACCATGGCAGACAGCAGGAAAACGGTCTTGAGACGTGGCGTTGAGCGCAGGGCCGGCCCCGGCGGCCGCGTGTCGGAAAGAGAAGCCTCCCTTGGAAGTTTCTAGGCGTTGCACCTGTCTGCCTTGTCGGTTTCCCTCCGGCGTTTCCGGCATCAGCCCCGTGTGGGCGCCCCAGGCGCCCTCATATGCACATGGCGTCCCTGCAGCCTGTGCCAATGTCCTGCGGTCTGTCCTCCGCGTGGGGTGCCCCCTGTTGCTCCCCAGTTCTACCGCGGATATTGACGTCCCCTCACGAGTCTCTGCTCACGTCGGGGCTTTGATCCTGAGGCTACAACGTGCTCCCAAACCAGGAGATGCTGGGCACGGACAGACAGGCCAAGGGGCAGCCGTGAGTTTGGGGGGCTGGCTATGGGCTGGCAGGTGCTGAGGAGGGGAGACATGGGCACGGGGGGCGGGCAGGTGCGGGCACGAGGGCGTGCGGCCAGGCGGCCGGCTGGAGGGCTGGTGTTCCTGCCCTAGGTCCGTGCTGGACCCCCTGCCCCGACCCCCACACACCCGGCCGGGGTGCATCCAGGCAGCTGACGACAAGGGAGCCCCTCGTGCCCCGAATCGCCCCCAAGACCTCCCCCTGGCTCTCGGGCCACCCTCGCGGCCCAGAGGGACCCACACACTCTCTTTTATCCGCCAGCCTCCCCGCTTCACGGCAGAGCCGGGATCCCGCGGGCGACCTCCCCGCCGGCTCCGAGCTGCCCTCCCCTCCCTCCGCCTCCAGGAACCTGTGCCAAACAGCCTTCAGTCTGTGGCAGTGCCGTGCGGTTTATTATTTTAATTGGTGCCGGGCCCCTGCAGGTTTACAACTCCCATGTTTACACAAATGGTGCTTTTAATAAGACGCCTAAGACCTAACAGGAACCCAGGGCTCTATAAATGTTTTAAGTCACACAAACCCACCCACGGACTTCCATTTACACCCACTGTGGTCAGGACATAAAGTCCACGGCCGTCTGAGGTGCCTTTTCTGCCCCCCTTCGCCCTGCCTCTCCGAGAACCTCCCCCTCGCCCCCTGCTCCACGGCCAGCCCAAGCGTTCGGGGTTTTAAGGTGGCACTCCGGGCAGGCCGGGGGTGAACGTGCACCAGCCCCGAGCCCCACCACGGACGGGGGGGCCTCGGAAAAGCGGCCTGCACCGCCCGGACCCCACGCCTGGCCAGGACGCCCGAGCGGAAGGCGGGGTGCGTGTGGGACCGGACGTCCCGTGGGAAGGAAGGAGGCTGTTCGGACGGGAGCCCAGGCACAGCCGGCCTTCGGAGCGGCTGCAGGGGGGACAGTGACGAGGAGCCCAGGACAGGACAGGCCGCGGGCACGACGTCCGAGGTCCTGAGTGTGGCCAGGCTTCCACACTGCGACTCGGGGGCTGCCTGCTGCGGTCACGGGAGCCTGTCACTGTCACCGGCCAGGATGCACCAGGCAGAGGTGACGAGACAGACACTGTTTGCACGACCAGCATTTCTGCAGCCCATCCGATCCCGCCCTTTTGGGCCAAAGGGACATTTGTCCACACGACTCTACACATTTGCTGCAACATCATGGATGCGTTTGCTGCAGCTGCTACGACAAATACGCCAGACTGGGGGGGCTCAGATATGGATTGTTAACAATTTTTTAATGTTCATTTATTTAAGAGAGAGAGAGACAGAGAGAGTGAGCAGGGGAAGGGCAGAGAGACAGGGAGACACAGAATCTGAAGCAGGATCTGGGCTCTGAGCTCTCAGCACAGAGCCCAACACGGGGCTCAAAACCTAAGTCAGAGACTTAAGTGAGTGAGCCACCCAGGTGCCCCAACATGGACTTTTCATGGTACTGTAGTCTAGCAGCCTGAGATCCCTGCAGGGCTGAGGCTGGGGGTCTGAGATCCATGCAGGGATGAGGCTGGGGGTCTGACCCATGCAGGGCTGAGGCTGGGAGGCTGAGATCCAGGCAGGGATGCGACTGGAGGTCTGAGATTCAGGCAGGGCCGATACTGGAGATCTGAGATCCAGGCAGGGCTGAGGCTTGGAGGCTGAGACCCAGGCAGGGCCGAGGCTGGGAGGCTGAGATCCAGGAGGGGCTGAGGCTGGGGGTTTGAGAATCAGGCAGGGCTGAGGCTGGGGGTCTGAGATCCAGGCAGGGCTGAGGCTGGGGGTCTGAGATCTCAGGGAGGGCTGAGGCTGGGAGTGTGACGTCCAGGCAGGGCCTAGGCTGGGTGTCTGAGATACAGGCAGGGTCAAGGCAGGGAGTGTGAGGTCCAGGGGTGCCTGAGGCTGGAAGTTTGACATTCAGGCAGGGCCGAAGCTGGGATTCTGAGAATCAGGCATGGCTGAGGCTGGGGGTCTGACATCCAGGCAGGGCCGAGGCTGGGAGGCTGAGATGCAGGCAGGGCCAAGGCTGGGAGGGTGAGATCCAGGAGGGTCTGAGGCTGGGAGTCTCAGATTCAGGCAGGGCTGAGAGTGGGAGCCTGATGTCCAGGCAGGGCTGAGGCTGGGGGGTCTGAGATCCAGGCAGGGCTGAGGCTGGGAGTCTGACATGCAGGTAGGGCCGAGGCTGGGAGTCTGAGGTCCAGGCAGGGCTGAGGCTGGGGGTCTGAGGTCCAGGCAGGGCTGAGGCTGGGTGTCTGAGATCCAGGCAAGGCTGAGGCTGGGAGTCTGAGGTCCAGGCAGGGCTGAGGCTGGGAGTCTGAGGTCCAGGCAGGGCTGAGGCTGGGAGGCTGAGGTCCAGGCAGGGCTGAGGCTGGGAGGCTGAGATCCAGGCAGGGCCGAGGCTGGGAGTCTGAGATCCAGGCAGGGCTGAGGCTGGGAGTCTGAGATGCAGGTAGGGCCAAGGCTGGGAGTCTGAGGTCCAGGCAGGGCTAAGGCTGGGGGTCTGAGGTCCAGGCAGGGCCGAGGCTGGGGGTCTGAGGTCCAGGCAGGGCTGAGGCTGGGTGTCTGAGATCCAGGCAGGGCCGAGGCTGGGGGTCTGCGATCCAGGCAGGGCCGAGGCTGGGGGTCTGAGGTCCAGGCAGGGCTGAGGCTGGGGGTCTGAGGTCCAGGCAGGGCTGAGGCTGGGAGCCTGAGATCCAGGCAGGGCCGAGGCTGGGGGTCTGCGATCCAGGCAGGGCCGAGGCTGGGGGTCTGAGGTCCAGGCAGGGCTGAGGCTGGGGGTCTGAGGTCCAGGCAGGGCTGAGGCTGGGTGTCTGAGATCCAGGCAGGGTCGAGGCTTGGAGGCTGAGGTCCAGGCAGGGCTGAGGCTGGGAGCCTGAGATCCAGGCAGGGCTGAGGCTGGGGGTCTGAGGTCCAGGCAGGGCCGAGGCTGGGGGTCTGAGGTCCAGGCAGGGCCGCGGCGGGTTCCTCCTGAGGCCTCTCTCCTTGGAGCGTAGACTCCGTGTTTTCCCCGTGTCCTCAGTGGTCGTCCCTCCGTGCGTGTCTGTGTCCTCAACCCCCCTCTCTCAAAGACCCCGGTTCTGTGGGATCCGGACCCACCCAGTGAGCTGGATTTACTTTCATCCCCTCTTAAAGACCCCACCTCCAAATCTAGCCTCATCCCGACGTCCCGCGGGCCGAACCTTCCCTGCGTGCGTTTTCAGGAGGGACACGTGTGAGCCCACATCAGTCACCGGGACCCGGAATCCCTCTCGTGTTTAGGGGAAGCTTTCAGTGAAAAGCAGGGCGTATGTCCATGATGCTCAGTGACGGGATTTTGGGTCAACTGAGGAACAGAGGAGGAGAAACATGCCGCACGGGAAAACGACAGCCTGAGGGAACGTCGTCGGGGCCGGTGACCTTGCCGCCACGTGGGCGGGAAGAGAGCCTGGCTGTGAAAGGCCCTGATGCACGGAGCTCTCCGTGCTGGCCGTCCTGAGTCTCCCGCAGCTGGACCCCACGGCCCGTGGCTCCCCGGCCGGGATCCCCGGGAGCCCCACGGCGGTCAGGCACCTTCAGACGTCACAATCTCGGCTGACCTGCTGTGGCCACCGCTGCCCAGGGCAGACGGCTCGAGTGGGGTCCAGAAGCATCGTCCCCCCACCCCCAAAAAAAAAACAGTCCTCCGAGGGCCCTGCTCCTGCCCGTTTGGCCACAGGACGTCTGCAAACCTTCGCAGGAGCCAGAGCGCCGCGGGAGATATATCGCTGCCTTTACGAGGCGGCCGCCCGGGACCCGCAAATCACATTTCTGTCCTCTTCAGCCTGTCCCTCTGCCCCCAAACAGCCGTTCGGTACTTTTCCCCGTCCCTCGCCCGTCTTGTGAGGATGTCACCCCCCGACCAGGAAGTGCAGCCACCAAGCGTTTTGAAAATCCCCACGTAAATTTTACGAGCGGGGATCACGGGACGGCGTAAATTCTGCGACGACAACCGACAGACGTTGGGGGCAAACCCTCCCCCCTCCCCCAACTTGAAATAATTAATACGCGTTTCTTCCTTTCGGCCCGTCGGCATCGCCGCTCTCGGGGTGATTAGCGAGCCCCGCATAATGGACTTACCATGCGTGGCTGGTCACCACTCCCCTGCCCCCTCCCGGCCCAGCCGAACACGTAGGAAATTAACAAAGTCTGTGACCCAACAACGAACAATTCATAAATTCATTAGATTAAAAAAAAGAGAGGGAGAGACGGGGGGGGGGGGGGGGGGTGGGACCAACAACATAGCAATTCGTTTAATAGGTTTTATTGCAATGCCTAATTTACATTTCTGCCTTCCCTGGCAAAGATATTACTTCATTAAGAATTTTTTTTCAAATTAGAGAAATTTTAATGACTTGTATTATTTATTGCTTCCATATGTAAGTAGTTATCTTTCTTACAAATGGAAATGAGACCCCAAAATTACCACAAATGGGGCCAGGCCACGGTGCACACATGTTTGCTTTCGGAGAGGGTATGCCTGCCTCCTCGAATTACCGTTAACCGGCCCGTGCACTGAGCAGGCTCCAAGAGGCGGGCTTTGAAAATCACTCTCGTTAAATTTATTTGGAACCAAGGAGACGTCTCCACCAGAGTTTCGCAAATGAGCTCTGATAATATTAAACACCTGGTAAGCCACGGCCCCCGGGGGACCCCGCACCGCTGTGTTTGACCTCTGGCCCCTCGGCCCTATGAGTCCCCGGGCCACGTTCAGACAAGAAGGCGATTCTGAAGGAAAACACCTGTTGGCCAACGTGACCTCGGAGCCAGAGCGGGAGGGAGGCAGGCAGCTGGGCCCAGCTCGCCCGAGGCCCGGGACACAGGTGTTTCCTCCGCAGGGTCTTGGGTGGTGGGAGGTCACCCGAAAAGGAGAGGGGCCCCGGGGCAGCGTCCCCGGTGGGTGACGGGGGCCCGGCATCCCAGAGCGCACTGGGGCACACGGCAAACCCAGCCGAGAGGGACCGAAGGACGTCCGTCCCAGCCCTCCCGGGAACGGAAGGGAGACCAGCGGCCAGGCCAGGGCGCTGTGTCAGCGGAGTCGGGAGAGGTCACCCCAGAGACGCGTGCGGAAAACCCACGGACGTGAGCTTAGGTAGACGGGATCTGGCACACGGGGCCTCCGGCCTCCTGGTCGACCACAGGACAGGACAGTGGCAACGGGCATTCGATCGTAGAGTGCGGGTCCCCAGACGGGGGACGCGGGCTGCACGGGGTCGGACCCCGGGGCGCCAGGCTCCCATGGTATGGGCCCCCTTGTGCGGGTTCCCCCAGATGGCTCCCTCCAGGACATGGGGAGGGGGGTGTCTGCACAGTTGCTGAAACGCCCGTGTCTGAGACGTGAGGCCCCCGCTCCCTCCCAGGACCTGCTTCCGGTAATTATCCCCCCGGGGTTCTCGAGGTCCCTTTGGGGCGGGGGACGGGGCCAGTCTCCGCCCGCTCACCTGACGGCTGTCACCGCAGCCGGTGGGGACCCTCCCATGGCCCCCCGCACCAGCCCTCCGTTTCCAGCATCCTCCGGGCTTCTGGGGTGCTCAGACCGAAAACAGCCAATTTTGGACCATTTATTATGCGCACAAACCCGGAGAGAGGGCGGGGGCGGCTGGCCGAGTCTGTGCCCTGCGAATTCAGGCAACTTGTCAGAACTCATTTCGGCCTGACGACGGGCATCGCTCGGGCCCTCCCTCCTCGGTGTTCCCCCCCCACCATGTCCCAGGCGAGAAAGGTCACCATCGTGCACGCCAGGCTGAGAGTCTCATTAATGCGCCTGGATTCTTGGGAAAAAATCAGGAGAGTGGGGAAAGTGGGAGGCAGAGAGAGACACAGAGGGAGGCAGAGACACGGAGAGGCTCAGGGGGACTCCTGGCCGGTCCACGACACCAGAAATCTCCCTCCGTGGCCCGCCGGGCGTTGGGCTCTCACGCAGAGCGACATCTGAAACCCATCACTGGGGCCCCGAGAGGGTCCTGTTCCGTGGTTTTTTTTTTTTGTTCCAAGTCGTATCCAAACTCGGGGATGATAATGAGGCATTCTCCCCGCCGTGGCGGGTGGGTTGACTCAACTCGCAGGTCTTCGCAAGGCGAGGGCTCTGTGGCCAGGCGGTCGGAGGGAGGCCCCCGACTCTCCCGTCCCGCACCCGCGCACGCCCGAAACCCAATTGCCGAGCCCTCGCTGCAACGAGACAGAAGTCATCAGTTCACATCAGGCTCCTGCTATGATTCCTGCCACAGCCCATCAGCGTGGCCTCTGCCTGACGAGCCCACGTCACTTCCACTCAGCAGTGAGAATGTCAGCTTGTCAAGGGTTTTTAAGGCTGGGACTTGGAGACACGGCACGGCAATTTCTCTCCGAGCCCCAGGATGGAATCCACCGCCCCCCCCCCCCCACCCCGCGTCCACCCCAAAAGGTCCTCACTCCACAGACACAGTTAATGCGATGGCACACTTTTTTGCCAGTGGACCAACGGAGACGAAAATTTTCTCTCTCTTTTTTTTTGCTTTTTCTAAGGTGATGTCTCTGCCTCCCCCCCCCCCGTGCCCCTCCCCCCCCCCCCCCCCCCCCGGGTACCACGAAAGGACAATAGCACCGAGGCCTCTTAGATCATCTCCAGGCTTGTCTGTGGGCAACCTAACAATTAGAGACAAGCTCAGGTGATGAGTGTTCACGGTTTCATGACCTTCCTCGTGGCGCCTGCTCAGGGACAGGCTGCCTGGAATCCAACTGAGGCAGGCGGCCAAATCCAAAAGAACACAGCGTCCGGGGGCGCCTGGGGGGGCCCCGTCGGTTCAGGGTCCGACTTCGGCTCAGGTCATGATCTCACGGTTCATGGGTTCGAGCCCCGCGTCGGGCTCTGTGCTGACAGCTCGGAGCCTGGAACCTGCCTCCGATTCTGGGTCTCCCTCTCTCTCTGCCCTTCCCCTGCTTGCTCTGTGTTTCTCTCTCTCTCTCTGTGTCAGAACCAAATTTAATAGCATTAAAACCAATTTAAAAGAAAGGAACCGGAGCGCCTGGGTGGCACACTTGGTTAAGCGTCTGACTTCGGCTCAGGTCATGATCTCACGGTCCATGGGTTCGAGCCCCGCCTGGAGCTCTGTGCTGACAGCTCGGGGCCTGGAGCCTGTGTCTCCCTCTCTCTCTGCCTGTCCCCTGCTTGCTCTGTGTCTCTCTCTCTCTCTCTCTGTGTCAGAACCAAATTTAATAGCATTAAAACCAGTTTAAAAGAAAGGAACCAGCCTTCTGCAGGGGGAGGGGCAGGACGGGGGTGCAGCAAACCCAGGAGTGTGCAGGGTTGTTCAAAGCCCACACAGCCCGCTGCACGTGGACCCCAGGCTAGAGCCCCCGGAAGGCAGCCCCAGCTTGCGCGGGATCACCCCAGAAACGGATGTATGTTGCCCCTGGGGCTATGGCAGAGGTAGAGGGAGGATGGTCCAGGATGGCCAGCGCCCCCCCAGTCCCGCCGAGCGGGGCGCCCTACCCGGCTTCCCGTCTCATCGTGCCAGGTCCCACTCACCCGGGCGTGGGCTTTTGCTCCCTGCCGTGGGGACCACGTGTGCACCGACGTGGGTCCTCACGAGGCTGTGGTCTCGTGACCTGCCCGGCGGTCCCCCCCACCCAAAAGGCTTTCCTCCACTGCCCCTGTGCATGGAGGTGGGGAGAGGGGGGCTCTGTCCAGCTCGCCCCCTGCCTCCGAAGCATGGGCGCCGTGAGGCACAGCTTTGAAACGCCCCGCCGGCCGCCCCTCGTCCCCTACAGCCCTCGCTGTAAACTTTTATTCGCCGTTCAGCAAATTGAAAGCTGCGAGCTGGGGGACGGGGAGGTCGTTAACGAGGGGCCGTGAATCGGCTCTTTCTTTGCGAGTCTGCGGCTCTCTGTGCTCCCGTCGGAGGGAAAAAATAAAACGAAATAAAAAAACAAAAACACAAACAAAAAACCAGGAGGCTCGGGAGTCCCCAGCCCCGTCGCCAGAGGCGGGCACAGCCCGAGTCCCCAGGAGCCAGCCGGGAACAGTGCGTCCTCGCCTCCCCAGGCTCCTTCCGACCGAAACACGTTCGGGGCACCTGGGACAGGGGGTTCTCGCGTCCAGAAGCACTGGGCACACACGCGCGCGTGCCCGAGCCAGTTCACAAAGGACGCACACGCTCAGGTTCAGTCCGTGAAACTGCGTGTTTCCAGGGCAGGGGCCGCTCTGCTGAATTCGCCTGGCGCCTCAGACGGGATCCGCAGAGAAATGGCAGAAACGCAACCAAATTCCTGCTGTTGAGAATGTAAGCGATGCCGTTCTGTCCGCCCCCCCCCCCTGCACCCCAGATCAGGCCCATGGGACGAATCTGCACTTTGCAGACTGTTTGCTTGTAATTAATTTAGTGAGAATGATATGAAAATGTTTAAAGCTTTTGCTTTTCTTTTTTCTTCCCTTCTCTTTCATTTTCTTTTCCTTTCTTCTTTTTTCCTTTTTTCTCTTCTTTTCCTTGTTCCTCTTGTTTTCTTTTCCTTTTTCTTTTCTTTTCCTTTTTTCTTTTCCTTTTTCCTTTTCTTTTCTTCTTGTCTCATCTCTTTTGTTTTTTCTTTTGTCTTCCCTACTCTTTTCTTTTTTTCTTTTCTTTTCTCTTTTCCTTTTTTCTTTTCTTCTCATCTCATCTCTTCTGTTTTTTCTTTTCTCATCCTTTCTCTTTTCTTTTTCCTTTTCTTTTCTCTTCTCTTTCCTTTTCTTCCCTTCCCTTCCCTTCCCTTCCCTTCCCTTCCCTTCCCTTCCCTTCCCTTCCCTTCCCTTGTATCTAATGCAGAAATGCAGGCTTGCAGAGATCTTCCGTGAAATTGTACCCAACTCCTCTTCGGGGAAACGGTTCCCCGATCAACAAACACATTCTGAAAAGTATTGTCTCGACCTAGGACTGTGTCCGGTGCCCTCCACATAGGGGTCTGCTCCAGGCACTGGGTGGAAACTCACCCCCGAATGGAAAAGAGCCGGCTGTACAACCCGTCATAAAAATGAGGGTTCCTGCTAAAACCCACCGGCAGATTTCAAGCAGTGGTACCAGAACCACAAGCTGCATTCTTGAAGCGGGGCTCAGGGGTAACAAAGTCCGCAGAACACAGAAGATGGGGGTGGGTACATCACTTAGGGCTTCCTGGGCACCAGCCTGAGCGGGCTGAAGCAAATCAGGAAGCGTCGGCTCATGGAGTGCAACTTCCATGGTTAGCTGGTTTCAGGACTGGCTTGATCAAGGCGCTTCACAGAGCTGCAGAGGCCTGCTTTCTGCCGCTATGCACATTCATATTCCAGTTTTTCTTTAAACACCTTTTTTTTTCTTGCAAAAACCCTGGGGATGTTGGAAGGGTCAAAATCGGGAAATGCAGCACATCCTGGGGTCTCCCCGCCTGAAAAATGACCAGCTGACGTCTGCACAGATTGTGGCCTCGGAAAAAGGCCAGGCGGGAGGACGCTTTTGGGTTTTGCTTCTGAGATCCTCCTCCCCCCGCGCCGTGCTCCCCAGAGCGGTTCGCGCATGAGAATGTGCATCACTGACGGCAACTCCGTCCCTCTCTGATTTCCACTCAGGTAGAAGAGACGCCTTCCCGTCAACACAGCCTGTACGTTCGTGCACCCGAGGCCCCAGCGGACCGGCAGCTGTTCAGGACACGAGCCTTCCTCTAACGTCACCGACCCCAGCCCCTCACGTCCACTGCCAGCCCCTGCGTCCACGAACTGGTCCCTGTGTGTGTGCCCTTACCTGCTCTGCGTGTTTCGTGGAAACGGGTCATGGGATCACTGGGACGTGCCCTGTGCACTCTGACTCCTCTCTCGGGACATCATTCCACACGGATGAGTGCTTCCTTTTTTACGGCTGAGTCTTTTTGGTTTAATTTTTTACATGTTTATTTATTTTTTGAGACAGAGACAGAGCATGTAGTGGGGAGGGGCAGAGAGAGAGGGAGACACGGAATCTGAAGCAGGTTTCAGGCTCCGAGCTGTCAGCACAGAGCCTGATGCAGGGGTTGAAGTCACAAACCGTGAGATCGTGACTGGAACCGAAGTCGGACGCTTAACCGACTGAGCCCCCCAGGTGCCCCATAATTTTTTTTTATTATTAAAAAAATTTTTTTAAGTGTGGAACCTGACACAGGGCTCGAACTCGTGGCCTGAGCTGAGATCAAGGGTCGGGCACTTAACCCATTGAGCCACCCAGGTGCCCCCAGGGCTCAGTGCTGTCCCATCGTGTGCACGGACCGTCACGTCCCTCCGTGCGTCCCCCCGGCACCCCAGCCGCCCAGCTGGGCCGAGAGGCATCCGTGCGGGGGGAAGGGTTACCTCCTTCTGGAACCGCACGGGACCCCCCCCCCTCCCCACCACCTTGCGTTAAGGCACCTGCAGGACTTGTCCTGCAGGAAACGGCTGCCTGCTGTTCATGCGCACTCTGCCCCTCCCCTCCCCTCCCCTGCCCCGCCCCACTCTCTCCGCCCACGTGCAGCCTTGCACCTGCCACTGTCTCAACACTAGCTCTCCCCTGTCCCCACCTCTGCCCACGTGCAGCAAAGTCCTCAGGGACACGAGTGGAGAAAGCGGGTCGGGGACACTGTGGAGGACAGGGACGCAAAGAGGCACAGTGACAGCCGCCTGGGGGCAGCGTGCGAGATTTACAGGCCGACAGGCCGCGGCCTCGGAGGACCCATAAAGGAAGGTAACACCACCTCAGCTCTGACTCGGCCCCTTACCCCCCAGCTCCCGGAACGTTCCAGGGCTGCCTGGACCCGGACGACCCACACAGACGGGCAGGGACACACACACCTGCCCGGCGGCCTCTATCCCGCGTGACTCAGACACCTGCATTCACGTCATGGCCCTGAGATCACCGTCCGGGGGCGACGGGTGGGGGTTCACGGGCTCCCCTTCCAGCAGAGATGAGTGGCCAGTGCTTTGGGAGGGTGACGGAGGAGACAAGGGGCGGCCTGGGGAAGGAGCCCGGCTGCATGGTCGGGCACGTCGGGGCCCATGAGGTCCCCTCGAGGGAGGCTCAGGTCCTGCCCCTCCTGGATCTTTGACCTCCAGCCTCCAGAACAGTGAGACGACTAATTTCTGTTGTTCAAAGCCTCTGCATTTGTGGTCATTTCTTACGACCCCCTCCCCCCGCCCCCAGGAAATTGGCGGCTTGAGGGCATTTTTAAAGGCCTGTCTCCTCTGATCAGACCAGTTGGTTCCGATACCTTCCTGCCAAGATAAGAGTAGAGCCCCGCTGCTCTTGACCAGAGGTCCGATGCCCCCAAATTGGCAGGTGAGGCTTGCAGGGCATCGAGAAGAAGCCTCACGACCATTATAAAAAAAAAAGTACAGATTGTTTAATATCTGCGAACATCAATTATATCTCGTTAGTGATATGTGCCGTGACACAATGGGGTGATATTATCATGTTACAAAGTATCTGCTTCAATCAAGGGAAGCGATTCTGGGAAACCAGAGTAGGTCAGACTTTGAAAAAGAAAAATCTTGGGGAAAAAAAAGAGGTCAGGCAGTAAATCTGGTAATTACCTCGCGGTGAAAGACTGTTTTTAAGGAGCCATTATGTAAAAAAGTGCCCCCCACAGAACGAAAATCATCCTTCGTCTATCATCGTATCTGGTCTTATGTGTCGAGCAGGAGGGACGGCGAGAAAAGGCTCGTATCACAAACTGGGGGAAACCTACCCTGAGTCCAGCTTGTATCACAAACTGGGGAACCCCCCCCCCCGGAATATGGCTCATATCACAAACAGGGGCAACCCACCCAAAGTGTGGCACCCACAGGGAAGGAGCAGCCTTTTTCGTCTGTTCTTTGTTTTTTGTTTTTTGTTTTTAAATAGAGTGACATTGTAACAATTATGCAGGTTGGTGAACGTGGGCGAACCTGGCTGCCCTGTGCAGGCGGGGTGCTCTCTGCAGGGGGTACCTGGTGCCATTGGGGTACCCTGTGGGGGGTTACTCAACGTAGCTGGGGTACCCAGTGTTGGTGGGTGCTTATGTCTTGGGGCACCTAGCTGGTGGGTCCTCAATGCAGGTGGGGAGGTCAATGTACCTTACGCGGGTGGGGTCCTTAAGGCAGTTGGGGCACCTTGTGAAATAGTCCGTGTGCCAAGTACCGCGGGCATGATCTCCGCTCTGGAGAAATCCAAGTGGAAACCACGTTTAACTGAGAAATTGTTACACTCGGGGCACCCTTGTGACCTCAGCCTGGGTCACTGGAGGTGACCTTTAACGCTGTCAGGCGTCTGGTGTTGGGGGATGTTGGGAACGGACTCGCCTCATCGTGTTTTATTACAAATGAGCAATGCGGCTGCCACGTCGGAGCCCTGCCTCTGGATCTAGGAAAGCCCTTCATACACGGTACGCCCATGGCTCACCGCCATGTGGGGACAATAGATGGATACATACATACATACATACATACATACACAGACAGAATGGATGGATGGATGGATGGAAAGACAGATGGAAGGATGGATGGATAGATGGATGGATGGATGGATGGATGGAAGGATGGATGGATGGAAGGAAGGATGGATGGATGGATGGATGGGAGGATGAATGGAAGGATGGATGGATGGATGGATGGATGGTTAGATGGGTGGATGAGTGAGTGGATGAACTGATGGATGGATGGATGGATGGATGGATGATAGATACATACATACATACATACATACATAGATATACTGACAGAATGGATGGATGGATGGATGGAAAGACAGATGGAAGGATGAATGGAAGGATGGATGGATGGATGGATGGATGGATGGAAGGAAGGATGGATGGATGGATGAGTGAGTGGATGAACTGATGGATGGATGGATGGATGGATGGAAAGACAGATGGAAGGATGGATGGATGGATGGATGGATGGATGGATGGATGGAAGGATGGATGGATGGAAGGAAGGATGGAAGGATGGATGGAAGGAAGGATGGAAGGATGGATGGAAGGAAGGATGGATGGAAGGATGGATGGATGGATGGATGGTTAGATGGGTGGATGAGTGAGTGGATGAACTGATGGATGGATGGATGGATGGATGATAGATACATACGTACATACATACATACATAGATATACTGACAGAATGGATGGATGGATGGATGGATGGATGGATGGAAAGACAGATGGAAGGATGAATGGAAGGATGGATGGATGGATGGATGGAAGGAAGGATGGATGGATGGATGGATGGATGAGTGAGTGGATGAACTGATGGATGGATGGATGGATGGATGGATGGAAAGACAGATGGAAGGATGAATGGAAGGATGGATGGATGGATGGATGGATGGATGGAAGGAAGGAAGGATGGATGGATGCATAGAAGGATGGGTGGAAGGATGAATGGAAGGATGGATGGATGGATGGATGAATGGATGGATGGATGGAAGGAAGGATGGATGGATGGTTAGATGGGTGGATGAGCGAGTGGACGAACTGATGGATGGAAGGATGGAAGGATGGATGGACAATAGATAGATAGATAGATACATACATACATATATACATACATAGATACATAGATAGATGTACAGACAGAATGGATGGATGGATGGATGGATGGAAAGATGGATGGATAGATAGATACACAGACACACTCAGACACACTCGTACATGTATGTTCAGCCAGTCACACACACTCATATCCTTGTGTGTTCACACCTAGACATGCTCGCACACTCACACTTATGTGTTCACGCACAGACACACACACATGCGTACATACGCGTGTGCCTACAACAGACACGCTCAGACATAATCCACGAGTGTCGACACGCTGATGTCCATACACACTCACATCCGTGTGCTTTCACACACACACATGTGCACACGCACTGACACACATGTGCATCCACACATAGACACATCCACACCCGCCCAAGACACTCGCACGTGCACGCTCACAGACACACTCCCATACCTCCGTATTCACACGTAAACACGCACATGCTCACAGGCACACACATGCACGAGCACACACTCAGGCACACACTCCTTCACACGCACACACTCACACTGACATGCACACCCACCCACCCACACGCACACAGCACACCCAGCCCCTCACCTACAGGACACACACAACCACAGCAGGTCCTGAGTAACATTGTCTCCCTTCCTTTCCTAAAACCGAAGCAAACCCGGTAAATTGCTCTCCTCCTGGAATTCATATTCTGATTCGCTTTTCACCGACACTCTTCTCACTTAGAAGCCGCAGCTGTAAATGCTCCGCAACACGGGGGG
Organism: Panthera onca; assembly: GCF_046562875.1. Classification (NCBI taxonomy): domain Eukaryota; kingdom Metazoa; phylum Chordata; class Mammalia; order Carnivora; family Felidae; genus Panthera; species Panthera onca. The sequence goes on along the minus strand of NC_138357.1, from coordinate 129,538,426 downwards.
GGGGGGGGGGGCGGGGGGACAGGCGAAGGAAGGGACACCTGCTATGTCAACTGAATTCCGAATGTTTCCGGGCTATCTGTAACTCATGAAGCCCAACCTGCACCAGAGCCGAGAGCCGGCATTGTTCACGGAGCCAGAGTGAAAACAAAGTGTCCCAAAGTCTGAGGCAGCGCCGGCATTTACAGCGCCTGCTACAGTTAATGGAGGTCACGCCCCAAGGAATTGTTTCGGATTGTTTCGAATGGGACTCCTTCTCGTATCCAGTCTGTGAACGCAAGACCCAAGCAGCAGCCGCCCCGAAGGATTGGGGAAAGAGGACACGTTGCACACGACACGGGATTTTCCTGTTTTGTTGTTTCTTGCAGACGACGTAGGAAAAATGCCATCTCCGGGATCTTTTTTGTTACGGGGCTCTCCTCTCCCGCGTCTTCCGAGAATGATAAAAATGTCCTTCTCCTAAACCGTGCCTGCTTTTTATTTTGAACACAAGCACTGCCGTTTTGCACGGAAAACGGATGTTCAGCGGCTGCTTGATTGACCTGTGGCGGGGGCGTTGGGGGCGGGGATCAGTAAGGCAACCAGGAAAGGTTTAATTCAAATTGTTGATCTATCCCGAACAGGCACTCGGTGCACAGGGGAATAATGTGAGGGACGATGGGTCCCCACAGGCCAGGCCCCTGTCACCCGAGCGGAGGACAGGATCCGAGCACCGTGGCACAAATATTTCCTGTGCTTCATTTTGAAAATTTTTAAATGTTTTATGTACTTTTGAGACAGAGAGAGACAGAGCGTGAGCAGGGGAGAGGCAGAGAGAGAGGGAGACACAGAATCCCAAGCAGGCTCCAGGCTCCGAGCTGGCAGCACAGAGCCCGACGCGGGGCTCAAACCCATGAACCGCGAGATCCTGACCTCAGCCGAAGTCGGATGCTCAACCCACGGAGCCCCCCAGGTGCCCCAAATACGGCTTCATTTTGACTCTACATAGTTTTGAGGCACGAAGGGGGAAAAAGAAAACCGTGCACATTTCTACACAAAATATATTTTCAGCTGACGTTATGGAGGAAACAGCTACAGGGGCTCAACCAGGCCACCAGAGCCTGATTGGGGCTGGTTTTCGCTCAGTTAGAAGGGCGTCTCTGAAAAGCGGACGCTGCATTTCAACTCGTTAGAAAAAGTCAATCTGAAAAAAGACACAGGAGAAAGAGAGAAAGAGACAGTTTGTGCAAAAGGCATTGTGTGGCATCGAAAGGGACGTCGGTGGGACATGAATAAAGGAGACTATGGATGTCCCTGCTCAAGCAGACAGACAGGGACAGAACGTTTTGTTCTATTGAAGCCCTCAACTGATTAGACGAGGCCCACCCACTTTGGTCCCTGTGATGTTTACTTAGTTTCCATACTGTTCTTAGTGATCCTTAGGTATTCATCATCCCCGAAGGAACCAGAAAGCCACATCCGTTTTCCCATGATGACCTTGGATCCATTTTTCACAATAAAGCTTTTTTTTTTTTTTCCCTCCAACATATGACTTGAATCCCTACAAAACCGAAGGGACGGCAGCCACACCCTCCCCCTTTTTCCCACCAGTCTCTGGATCCCCTATACATTCACTTAGAAGAAAGAACGTATTGTCCACGAAGCAACACACATTTTAAACATCTGGGAATCTCTTTGACTTTTAACCATGTCTGCCACCCGGCCCCACGGAGAACTGAACGTGGTGTTCAGCTCTGTTTTATTTTTTACTTGCATTAAATGAAGTAATTTTTAAGTCCTCTCTGCACCCAAGATGGGGCTCAAAGTCACAACGCAGAGGTCAAGATTTGCACGCTCGACCGACTGAGCCCTCCAGGTGCCCCCGTTCTGCTTTTTAATTAACTAATTAACTAATTTTTACTTTAAACTTAAAATTTTTTTTAATCTTTATTTATTTTTGAGAGAGACAGAGTGTGAGGGGGGAGGGGCAGAGAGAGAGAGGGAGACACAGAATCGGAAGCGGCCTCCAGGCTCTGAGCTGTCAGCACAGAGCCCGACGCGGGGCTCGAACCCACGAACCGGGAGATCGTGACCTGAGCTGAAGTCGGACGCTCAACCGACTGAGCCCCCCGGGCGCCCCGATTCTAACCCTCTGAATGCCACCAGCCCGGTGCCTGGAATCAGCATGATCTTGTTTCAACTATATCAGGACGCGGATGAGTTAGTTGAATACACCTCCCCTCCCTACAAACGCAATTCCCCAAACGCAAATGAACACATCGCCGACTTCAAATGTTATAAACACTCCTCCGTATGCGATCGCTCCTTAAAAAGAAGAAAACCACAAAACGGGATTACTGAGAAGGAGAGACTTGCAGAAAACACATATGCACTGACCTCGCCTCCCGAGGCACCTGCTCCCTGCAGCTCGTGCGTGCAGGGCTCCCCCGCGGAGGCACCTGGTCGACTCCCATCCCCACCGGAATGCCTGAGCGGCAGGACAGCTGTGGTGCCCTCAACGTTCCCGACGTCGTAGACGACATCCCCACAGAGTTGAACCCAACCCCTGTTTTCCAGGCCCCGTGTCTCCCCCATCCTGAGTCGTGGGCGGGGAGAACCCGCCTCCCCTCCTCTGTCCACGTGCTGAGCCTTCCCCCTGGGGCCGAAAAGCGTCAGAGGCAAAACGGGAGGCGGGAGTCTGGAAGGGAGCAGAAGGCAAGAGACATCCATTAGACCCACCCACAGGTCGCGTGCGCCCGACTGTTATTTGTATCCCTTGTGGTTGACAGCTCCCGGCTTACGTCCTCATTCAAATGATTAGCGCCCTTGAAACAGAGGAATTAAACGGCGGCTTAAAGCCGACTCTACTCGCCCCATCGAATAGGGCCATTGCTGAAATGAGTTATTAAATAACGAGCCATCTATTTGAAATGTGCACCTGAACCCTGTCAAATAGATTCATTTCGTGACGTGAACCGAGGAACGGAGACGGGAGCGAGGTGTGTGTGTGTGTGTGTGCGAATTCCATTAGGGCCTGACAGGGCCCCGTGCAACCCTCTCTCATCAGGATCCTAGGAAAACGCAGGAAACTGAGAATCATTATACGGCCACTGTGTGAACGCTCCAGCACGGGGCCTGATCGTTAACGATTTCGTGCCAGCTTGGGGACAACTGGAAACAGGTCCGCAGGTGTCTCATAGGAACCCGGTCTTGTGCTGTCGTGTCGTTAACGATTCCACGAAGATACCGAAGCTGCTGGGATCACGAACTCCGTGAAAGGCGACACGAAAATACATCGCGGCTGGCGGAGAAACGTGACCACCGGCAGGGCCCTGGGACTCAGGACGGACAGGGGCGGGAACCGGTCAGCAGCCCCCGAGGCTGTCCGGGGAGGGGTGACCGTCCCCTTGGGGGCGCAGGGTGACTTGGGGAACCGGGAGCAGGCCTCACCAGCTCCGACAGCTTTGCTGTCTCTAAGGGCGGCCACGTCACCAGCCCAGCCAAGCCCAGCACCACATTTGCAAGTGAAGATCTCCGGGTTTCAAGGTTCCCCGAAGAAAGGAAACACACCACCAAGGAGGGAGGGTTCCTTCAGAGACGTGGGGGAGTCCCATGACCTGGACCGTCCTGTGCTGGGGACGTCTCTTCCTTTCCAACAGCCCGTTCACGCAAGGCCGCCCACCATCCCAGGCGCGTCTCTTGGGAGAAGCCGCGCAGAGAACGTAGGTGCAGCCGTTGCAGGAAATCTCTCAGCTGGAAAAGCCCACGACTGCCGCCATCTTCCTCTAGGGCCTGCAGCTGAATTCCAAGCTCCCGAATGGTCACTGTGGGTCGAGAAAGGCTTGCCACAAGTGGTGACTGTTTTGCGGGTGCCTGAGACGTTTCCCTGGGTGCATTGTCCATGAGTCTTCGAACTCCCAAATATTGCCCTACGGATAGGACTTCCGAATGAATACAACGCAGTACGTTCCCTGCTTACAGGCCGTGATGGTGCACCATTCACTGCTCTGCAAGCTGGTATGTGTTTTATTAAAACCAAACACAAACACCAGGGTCCACGTTGCACCCCAATCACCGTGCATGACATCGCCATCATTGGTGTTAATTTTCCTCTCATAGTCACCCAAGCTGGATATGGCTCAGGTGTGCTTCCTTTCCCTCAGGGCCTCTGTGCATGATCCATGGGGCCCCAAGTCTGTCTTTACATCAGTTGTTTTGTCCTCAGGCTAGACGTCCATATCACGATGCTTGTCTCCTCCCCGGGGTTGCTGACCTGTTTGTGAGGAAGGGGAAGATATTTTCTTCATCTCCCTGTGAGATGAGTGGATGAGTGGATGGATGGGTGGGTGGATGCATTAGTGGATGGGTGGATAGAAGGACAGACGGATGAATGAATGATGGAAGGATGGATGGAATGATGGATGATGGATGCATACATTGTAGATTAGTGGATGGTTGGATGGTTAGATGGGTGGATGAGTGGGTGAGTGGATGGATGGATGGACAGGTGGATAAATGGATGGATGCATGGATGGATGCATGGACAGATGGAAGGATGGGCAGGTGATGGATAGATGGATGTGTGGATAGATGCATGGATGGGTGGCTGGTTGGATGACTGGGTGAATGGATGGATGATGGATGGATGGATGGATGATGGATGGATGGTTGGATGGAGGGATGGATGGATGGACAGATGGATGGATGGACAGATGGATGGGTGCATGGATGGATGGATGGACAGATGAACGGACAGGTGGATGGATGGACGGATGGCTGGATGAGTGGGTTGATGGATGGATGCATGGGTGGGTGAATGCATGAATCAATGGATGGATGGGCAGATGGATGGATGGATGGATGGATGGATGGACAGATGGATGAATGGACAGGTGGATGGATGGATGGATGGATGGATAAGTGGGTTGATGGATGGGTGGATGGACAGATGGATGAATGGACAGGTGGATGGATGGATGGATGGATGGATAAGTGGGTTGATGGATGGGTGGATGGACAGATGGATGAATGGACAGGTGGATGGATGGACGGATGGATGGATGAGTGGGTTGATGGATGGATGCATGGGTGGGTGAATGGATGAATTGATGGATGGATGGACGGATGGATGAATGGACAGGTGGATGGGTGGATGGATGGATGGATGGATGGACAGATGAATGGACAGGTGGATGGATGGATGGATGGATGGATGGATGGATGGATGGACAGATGAATGGACAGGTGGATGGATGGATGGATGGATGGATGGATGGTTGGATGGAGGGATGGATGGATGGACAGATGGATGGATGGACAGATGGATGGGTGTATGGATAGACAGATGGAAGGACAGGTGGATGGATGGACAGATGGATGGATGAGTGGGTTGATGGATGCATGCATGGGTGGGTGAATGGATGAATCAATGGATGGATGGATGGATGGATGGATGGATGGACAGATGGATGAATGGACAGGTGGATGGATGGACGGATGGATGGATGGACAGATGGATGAATGGACAGGTGGATGGATGGATGGATGGATGGATGGATGGATGGATGGACGGATGGATGAGTGGGTTGATGGATGGATGCATGGGTGGGTGAATGGATGAATCAATGGATGGATGGACAGATGGATGAATGGACAGGTGGATGGATGGATGGATGGATGGATGGATAAGTGGGTTGATGGATGGATGGATGGATGGATGGATGGACAGATGGATGGAGGGATGGATGCCTGGTAGATTAGTGGATGGGTGGATAGGTAGATGGATGGGTGGGTGGATGAATGAACAATGGATGGATAGGTGGATGGTTCCAGAACACCAGGTACTACCAATAGGTCCTTAAGGAGCTTGGGAAACACAGGAGGAGACAAAGCCCCAGGTCAGGGGAGGTTGAAGAACAGAGAGAAGATGGGAAGAGAAATCGCTCCCCTCCCTCAGTTCAGAGGCTCCCAGAGTGGGCCAGTCCCCTTTGCAAAGTAGTTGGCTCTCCTGGAAAAAGCTGGAGAATCGGCATCCAAAATGCTTGAGGTTGTCAAGGAGCAGTCAGTCTCTGGACAGAGCCTGCCACCTGCCCCAGGGAACCCACCTCTAACCATCTACGTTTTCATAAACCTTAAGCCCACTGAAAAAGTTGCTGTTTAACTGATTCCACCAGGTGCAATGGAATTTAGGGTAATTTGCATGCACTGTTGGGTACATCAGCCTGCTTGCAGGAACACCACTCAATCACAGAGGGGAGATCAAATTAACTCTAATTAGATTGTACTCAATTTGATGTTTTTAAATGTTTATTTATTTATTTTGAGAGAGAGAGGGAGAGAGAGAGCGCATGAGCAGGGGAGGGGCAAAGACAAAGAGGGAGGGAGAGAATCCCAAGCAGGCTCCACACTCTCAGCACAGAGCCCAACACGGGGCCCGAACTCACAAATTGTGCAATCCTGACCTGAGCCAAAATTAAGACACGGACGCTCAACCGACTGAGCCATCCAGGAACCCCCCCAATATGACTTTTTAAAGCCCTAAAGCTTTTGTGCATCGAAGTTCAAAAGTGAGGCGGAAAAGATACAAACGACAATGGATTTAATTTCTCGCCACCATTTTGGAGGGGTTCATAATCCCCTCCTCATTCATGACGGACGGATACATTGCAATAATTCAGTATGTCCTCCTGGCCTCATCTTCCTGTCTGTCCACCCCGGTAACTCCCTGATATGGAGGTTACCTCTCAGCATGTGCGTCCAACTTCGAGGATATTTCGAGGAACTCCGTGAACACTCATCTTGCAGAAGAAATTTAGCCCCGGAGACAATAGTGTCCCTTCCATTTCTGCTCCTACGAAGGAGCCCCGTGGCAGGGTTTACGTGAGTCACTGGCCACCAGCAGGCGTCTCTGTGAGGCTGGCCGTGGGAAGTGAAGACAATTTTATTCATAACGTAGAATTAAATTTCGCCCAATGTTCAGTTATGGGTTATTCTTTTATTTTTTCTTAAATGTTCTTAAGTTTCTGGAAACTTGCAGAATTATTATATTTTCAAAAGTAGTCTGGGACTTTTAATATATCTAATAACATCAGATCAATAGCGTCCGTGCCACATGGCGTATTACAGAAAGGAGAAGGGCCCGCATCGCGAAGGAATAAGTGAATTTACTCCGCCCCAACAGCTTGTTTCTAATCGGCCAGAGGCTTTCAGGCACAGAAAATTAACGTGCTGGGTTTTCATGCTGGCAAGTTTCTTCGATGTGGTGTAATATATATATATATATATATATATATATATATATATATATATTTATTTATTTATATTTATTTATATTTATATATTTATATATATTTACATATGTATATATAAATTATATATTATATAATTAATGTATATATTATATCTATAAATTATATATACAAATTATATATTATATAATTAATATTTATATATATTATATATACATATATATATATATATATATATATATATATATATATATATATAAGTGTCTTAAAGCAATTATTCTGGGAAGTCTGTAAAAATGTCACGAATGCAAACTTTTCATGCAAAGTTTTTTTTCATAAGCCCGTACTCTGTTTTACGGGAAACATACCTTGTTTTCAGTTCCCTACCAGCAGATGGTTCTGATTGAGACTATTATATGCAAATAGGCGTTGTGCTTTCTCGATAAGAACTATGCCGGAAACGTGAGTGAGGTTTTCTGTCCTTTTGCGTGAGGATGAAGCCAAGTTTTAATTTTACCACAATGTTTCTCACCCGGAAGCACCATGTTTAATTTGTCAGAACAGTGAAGGGGCGCCTGGGGTGTCAGTCGGTTGAGCCTCCGACTTCGGCTCAGGTCACGATCTCGCGGTTCGTGGTGTCGAGCCCCGTGTCAGGCTCTGTGCTGACTGCTCAGAGCCTGGAGCCTGTTTCGGATTCTGTGTCTCCCTCTCTCTCTGCCCCTCCTGTGTTCGTGCTCTGTCTTTTTCTCTCTTTCTTAAAAAAAAAAAAAAAACATTAAAAATGCACAGCTTAAAAAACAGGACGTTCTGCAGCTGCTACTATGTGGGTGGACCTTGGGGACGTGACAGTCAGTGACGTCAGCCAGACACAGAAGGACAGATCCTGTGTGATTGCACATATATGGAGTCCCTAGAGGGGTCACATCTGTAGAGACGGAGAGGAGACAGGAGCCAGAGGCGGGGGACGGGGACGGGAGTCAGTGCTTCATGGGGACAGAGCTTCAGTTTGGGAGATGGAAAGTTCTGGATGTTGGAGATGGCTGCACAACAGCATTTTATCCCAATTAAACACTGAAAAAAAATTTAAAAATAGGTGGGTAAGTCAAAATCAAAGAGATTCCCAGGTGTTCAAAATGTTTGTTGCTTCACAGAGAATGTGTTCTTACTTCTAAGTGACTGTGTAGGGGGATTTTCTCATGTGCACATGTAGTTAGCAGGAGCTGGAAGGAGGGAAGGAAAGGAAGGAGGAAGGAAGGAAGGAAGAAGAGAGGGAGGAGGGATGAAGGGAGGGATGAGGGAGGGAGGGAGGGAAGGAAGGAGGGAGGGAAGGAGGGAGGGAAGAAGGGAGGGAAGAAGGGAGGGAAGAAGGGAGGGAGGAAGGAAGGAAAGAAGGAAAGAAGGAGGGGGTAGGGAGGGAAGGGAGGAAGGAAGGAAGAAAATAAGGAGGGAAGGAAGGAAGAACAGAAGGAGGGAGGGAGCAAAGGAGGGAAGGGAGGGGGAGGGAGGTAGGAAGGAAGGAAAGAGTGAAGGTGGGAGGAAGGGAGGGAGGAGGGAGGGAGGGAAGGAAGAAGGAAGGAGGGAAGGAAGGAAGGAAGGAAGGGAGGAAGGAGGGGGAGGGAGGGAGGAAGGAAGGAGGAAGGAAGGAAGGAGGGAGGGAGGGAGGAAGGACGGAAGGAAGGAGGGAAGAAGGAGGGAGGGAGGGAGGGAAGGAGGGAGGGAGAGAGGGGGAAGGAAGGAGGGAAGGAAGGATGGAAGGAAGGAAGGATGGAAGGAAGGATGGAAGGAAGGAAGGAAGGAAGGTAGGAAGGAAGGAAGGAAGAAGGGAAGGATGAGGGAGGGAAGGAAGGAAGGAGGGACGGAAGGAGGGAGGGAGGGAGGGAAGAAGGGAGGGAGGAAAGAAGGAAAGGAGGGAGGGAGGAAGGAAGGAAAGAAGGAGGGAAGGTGGGAGGAAGGAAGGAAGGAAGGAAGGAGGAAGGGAGGGGGGAGGGAGGGAAGGGAGGAAGGAAGAAAGAAAATAAGAAGGGAAGGAAGCAAGGAAGGAAGGAAGGAAGGAAGGAAATAAGGAGGGAAGGAAGGAAGAACAGAAAGAGGGAGAGAGGGAAGGAGGGAAGGGAGGTGGAGGGAGGTAAGAAGGAAGGAAGGAGGGAAGGTGGGAGGAAGGGAGGAGGAGGGGGGGGAGGGAAGGAAGAAGGAAGGAAGGAAGGAAGGGGAGGGAGGAAGGAAGGAAGGAGGGAAGGAAGGAGAGAGGAAGGAGGGAGGGAGGGAGGGAAGGAGGAAGGAAGGAAAGAGGGAGGGGAGGGAGGAAGGACGGAAGGAAGGAAGGAGGGAAGAAGGAGGGAGGGAGGGAAGGAGGGAGGGACAGAGGGGGAAGGAAGGAGGGAGGGAAGGAAGGAAGGAAGGAAGGAAGGAAGGAAGGAAGCAAGGAGGGACAGTGGTAACCAGCATCAGCAGAGACGTATGAAAACTGTCTTCTGTTCACGAAATTAATCTCTTTGCAGCAGTTAAAATAAATGCCCTGAAGTCTCCTGTACCAACATGGATAAATCTAGAAGCAAGACGAGTGAAGAAACCTGGTTGTCCAGGGAATTTCTACACCCAGCGGGTCCAGAGGTTATCACGTGTATCATTCGTGCGGCTTTTTTGAAAACTCCACACGCCTAAGGGCCGCCTGGAGGGCTTGGTTGGAGGATCGTGTGACTCTTGATTTTGAGGTTGTGAGTTCGAGCCCCACGTTGGGTGCAAAGACTACTGAAAACTAAAATCTTTTTTAAAGAAAGGAAACAATTCGTAAACTTTATGTATTTTTTTTGGAGTGGGTTCAGGTTTACAGAAACATTGTGCAGAACGTAGGGCGTGCCCGTGACCGTCACCCCTGCTCGTCCTCAGTTTCCCCCATTGGGAACATCTTGCATCAGTGTGTTGCATCTCCCACAATCGGGGAGCCCAGACCGGTCCATCACCATTGGGAAGCGAGGCCCATGGTTTGTCTTGGGGTCCCGCTCGGTGTTCAGCTGTGGGCTTTGGGTCAACGTACAATGCCCCGGTATAGTCATTACAGCATCCCACAGGGTGTCTCCGTTGGCCCTGAAAACCCTCTGTGCGACACCCGCTGCTCCCTCTCTGGCCCCGAACCCCTGGCCAGCACGGGTGGTTTCGCACGTGCCTGGTTTTCCCTTTCCCAGAATGTCCCACAGGTGGACTCCTTTGCACCCTGCCTTCTTTCTTCTTGATGTGAGCTTTTAAACACCCAAAACAACACCGCCCGTGGCACGTCGACCCATCCACAGGCGTGGAAAGCAGAAAAACGATGGTGTAGGAAGAAGACAGCAACGTAGGAGCGAGGTCCCAGACGTTTGAAATGATCATGAGTGGTGCTTCCCCATTTGGACGGGGAATATGGCGGCCGCATTGGGACTGAGTGTCTTCTCCCGGAAGCCTCATGGCCTCAGGGAGGTTGCAAGGTGCACGACGGCTTTGTGTCCAGTCTCCTCTGTGCACCGACGAGCCTTCAGCCCGGGTCCTGGGGGGCCGTGGTAGCTGGGCTGTGGCCGAGGCCTCCAGCTACTGTGGGCCAAAGCCCAGCAATGGCGCTCCTTCTTGGGGCTGGTGACTTCTGAGTCTGAAACCACTCGCCAACAGGATAGTGTTGGCCAGAGCCTTGCCGAGAACGTGCAGACTCGATTCCCCCAGAGGGCGTGTGCTGTGACCGTGTTCCTACCGTGACGGAGGGCAGAGAGAATCCCCAGGGAGAGAAAGCACTCATGGGACCGTCCCGTGCGTTCCAGAGCTGATATTCCGCGTCCCAGTGGACCCGGAGCCGTTGGGACCCGTAGCCGGGGTCGTCCTTGCAAACCCCCGGCGGGGTCCTCCTCGGGGCGAGACGCTCCCGTCCCCGGAAGCATCTTTGAAGAATGAGCTTCGCGACTGTATTTCATAAATTCCTGATTTGCCATCACATCTATCTTTCCGTGCAACCTTGCGGAGGGAAATAGCCCAGCCTGCTCGTGTCAATTGTGCGTGCAATCTCTTATGTTGGGGGGCGAGGGGGGCTGTCTCATAAATGTCTCTCCGCGGGTCTAATATAAACACCGGGGGCATCATTCACCCGCCACCTCGGGGGGTCCACGCCTCCGCGTCCCCGCTTTCAATGCACCTTCAGCCGCGCGTGAAACCACACAGACTTCGGAGCCCAGGTCTGAGGCGCAAGTTTCTAGAACGCGCAGTACGTTGGGGTCTAAAGTATTTCGAGGATCCCCCTTCCCACGTCTTTGTCCCTCCTTCCGACGCGTCTGAGGCACGTGTTGGCATCTCTCCATCCCGACTCCCTGCTCCCGGGGACAGCGACCACCCCTGAACTCATTCTCCCCGAGCTCCCCGTTTCTCCCCGAAATGTAAGCACCCTGCTTTGAAGGCACAGGACCCCGTGGTTTCCGCGATGGCACGGACGTCCCCCTTGGGGCCCCACCTCCAGCCCTCGCGGTTCACGTCCTCGCTGGGCCTGGTTCGGCTTTGCATCTGTGGACAGCGCTGACCAGGGTGTGCCTGGCATCGGGGGCGACCGGACCCCGTGCCCCCAGGAAGCCCCAGGCCCCCCGTGAGCGGCCCTGAAGCCGCCACGTGAGGCAAAGTGTGCACTTTCCGGCTCTCGCGGCTCTGGTGACTAGTGCTGTTCTCTTTCCGAGCGTCGAGCTCCTGTTCTTCTGGGAACAGCCGTGAAATTGTTCTGGAAATTATACAGTAGATTCTTACACTTAAAAAAAAAAACAAAAAACAAACGTAGCTTCTTTGCACAAACGGAGAGCTTATGCGAAGCTTTTGTCTTTTTGCCTCGTCGTTCGTAGAAATTTAATCGTTTTCCTCTGCCTTCAGCCCGTGCAATTTATATATGCTCCTGGGGGAGCATGTAGGCTTCATAGATATATGAACCCTGGCCTTTTATTTCTTAGATGTAGCAAACAATGCTCTGGTCAGAAGGAAAGGGATCAAATATTTCTAGAAATTTCTTAGGAGTTGAACGGGGTCACGTCTTTGTTTTCCTGTGCCTTTAACCCAAGCAACTTCCATATCAGTTCTGGCTTTTTATTTCGTTGATGTAGTAACAAAAGTATTTTTTTAATAAAGAAAGGGATTAAATATTTTTTCCCCCTAAAGCTTTCTTGGAGGTCAGGGCCTTTATCTATGAGAAAGTAGCCAACAGTTATGGGTAACCCGTGTCAGGCCGCTCCCAGCCGTAAAAGAGCCCTTTTGCTAAAGGCTCAGCAAAGTCAGTGCTGGGGGATCGTTGGGGCTGCTTTTGGCTTCTCTCGTTGAAATTAGTGGGTGACAGTCACACCTCATTACTGCTGTATGATCGTCATTTGCAATTAAAGACTTTGTCATGCAAGGAAGGAAGGAAGGAAGGAAGGAGGGAGGGAGGAAGGAAACGAGGGAAGGAAGGAAGGAATAAAGGAGGGAGGGAGGAAGGAAGGAAACGAGGGAAAGAAGGAAGGAAGGAAGGACAGAAGGAGAGAGGAAGGAAGGAAGGAAGGAAAGAAGGAAGGAAGGAAGGAAGGAAAGAAGGACGGAAGGAAAGAAGGAAGGATGGAAGGAAGGAAGGAAGGAAGGAAGACAGAAGGAGGGAGGGAGGGAGGAAGGAAGGAAATGAGGGAAGGAAGGAAGGAGGGCAGGAAGGAAGGAAAGGAGGACAGATGGAAGGAGGGAGGAAGGAGGGCAGGAAGGAAGGACAGAAGGAGGGAGGGAGGAAGGAAGGAAGGAAGGAGGTGGGAGGAAGGCAGGGACAGAGGTGGGGGGAAGGGAGGGAAGAAGGGATGGAAGGAAGGAAGGAAGGAAGGAAGGAAGGAAGGAAGGAAGGAAGAAGGAGGGAGGGAGGGAAGGAGAGAGGGAGGGACAGAAGGAAGGAGGGAAGGAATGAAGGAAGGAAGGACAGAAGGAGGGAGGGAGGAAGGAAGGAAATAGGAAGGAAGGAAGGAGGGAGGGAGGGCAGGAGGAAAGGAAGGAGGGAGGAGGGACGGAGGGAAGGAAGAAAGGAAGGAGGGAAATAGGAACGAAGGAAGGAAGGAGGGAAGGAAAGAAGGAAGGAAGGAAGGAAGGAAGGAAGGAAGGAAAGGAGGAAGGACGGAAGGAAGGAAAGAAGGAAAGAAGGAAGGAAGGAAGGAAGGAAGGAAGGAAGGAAGAAGGAGGGAGGGAGGGAAGGAGGGAGGGAGGGACAGAAGGAAGGAGGGAAGGAATGAAGGAAGGAAGGACAGAAGGAGGGAGGGAGGGAGGAAGGAAATAGGAAGGAAGGAAGGAGGGAGGGAGGGCAGGAGGAAAGGAAGGAGGGAGGAGGGACGGAGGGAAGGAAGAAAGGAAGGAGGGAAATAGGAACGAAGGAAGGAAGGAGGGAAGGAAAGAAGGAAGGAAGGAAGGAAGGAAGGAAGGAAGGAAGGAAAGGAGGAAGGACGGAAGGAAGGAAGGAAGGAAGGAAAGGAGGAAGGACGGAAGGAAGGAAAGAAGGAAGGAAGGAAGGAAGCAGGGGAGGAAGGAAGGAAGGAAAGAATGAATGAAGGAAGGAAGGAATGAAGGAGGGAGGGAGGAAGGAAGGACGGAAGGAAGGAAGGAAGGAAAGAAGGAAGGAAGGAAGGAAGGAAGGAAAGGAGGAAGGATGGAAGGAAAGAAGGAAGGAAGGAAGGAAGGAAGTAGGGAAGGAGGGAGGGAGGTGGGAGGAAGGGAGGGACAGAGGTGGGGGGAAGGCAGGGAGGGAGAGAAGGAGGGAGGGAGGGACAGAAGGAAGGAAGGAAGGAAGGAAGGAAGGAAAGAAGGAAAGAAGGAAAGAAGGAATGAAGGAGGGAGGGAGGAAGGAAGGAAATGAGGGAAAGAAGGAAGGAAGGAAGGACAGAAGGAGGGAGGGAGGAAGGAAGGAAGGAAATGAGGGAAGGAAGGAAAGAAGGAAGGACGGAAGGAAGGAAGGAAGGAAGGACGGAAGAAAGGATGGAAGGAAGGAAGGAAGGAAGGAAGGAAAGAACAAAGGAAGGAATGAAGGAGGGAGGGACAGAAGGAAGGAAGGAAGGACGGAAGAAAGGATGGAAGGAAGGAAGGAAGGAAGGAAGGAAGGAAAGAACAAAGGAAGGAATGAAGGAGGGAGGGACAGAAGGAAGGAAGGAAGGAAGGAAGGAAGGAAGCAAGGAAGGAAGGAAGGAAAGAAGGAAGGAAGGAAGGAGGCTGGTGTCTCTGTTTTCCAGCTCTTTCCATGATCCCCCTTCTCCCCGACGCAATACTGAACAGGTGTTGAGTCTCCACGTGTCCTTCTGGGACCGTGACGTCACCCCCATGACTCCTCCCTGCTGTCCCCGCAGCCCGACTCTCCTGGGTGGCCCCAGGTGCTCGGAGGTGTAAACGGGGCGGACCCCATGCTCCCCACGGGCGAGGGGCACTTGCCGATCCCTGGCCTCCAGCACCAGCTTCCCCCCCCCCCCAAACCCTGCGCCGTGAGCCCCGGAGGGAGAGTCCCGGGCGTCCTCTCCTGCCCCACCCCCTTGTGCCTCTGAAGCCAGGGCTCTGTGTTGCTCGCAAATGGCCCCCTGCTCAGGAACGTCTCCCACGTGCCGAGTCTGAAACGAAACCCGTGAGGCTCGCGGTGACCGCAGGGTCCCGAGGACGCTCCAATTGTACCCACCTGTCTCCACGGATGGACGCCTTGCGAGGCAGCACGTGTAGTCATTCGGGCTCCGTGGAGGCTGGAAACGGGACACCCACACGTGGCAGAGTGGCTTCCCCGGGGTCCCCGAGTGTCCTCACGTGGCCAGCGATCTCGGCCGACGAGGACCCTCCCTCAGGACCTTCCTTAAGCTGACCTCCTTCCGGGAACCCGTACCTCCCAACGCACTCAGTGGCCAAACCCGGCACGGAGGTGTCACGGGTCTGCGGGTCCCCGGGGGGCCAGGTCGGGTCCGGACGCCAGGGTCCAGGGAGCAGGTGGCTCAGGTCTGCGGTCTCTGTCTCTCGGGCCCCCCAGACCATCGGGCACCAGCACGTGTGACGCACTGTGACCTCTGGGGCCGCAGCTCCCGGGGACACGAAGTTCTCACGGTCACGGGGACGCACAAGGGGGTCGGGCCCAGCCACGCAAACGTGCTCAGGCCGCTGTTTCCCTCACACCCACCGGGTCCGTGGCCCCGAGCTAACCTCAATACAAACTGCAGAATCCTACCTGTGTCACCATAAGGGGCTGACGGGTGCCCCTGACGACGGCATGTGCTTATCTGAACCCCCGGAGCCTGGGAATGGGACCTAACGTGCAAAATGACCTCAAAGACAGGACTTGAGATGAGCTCATCCTACGTAATCCAGATGGTCCTAAATCCAATACAAGTGTTCTTGAAACACACACAAGAGGAGGGACAGACACAGAGGAGAAGCCACATGAACACAGACGCAGCGACGGGAGGGACGGGGCCACAAGCCAGGGGCACCTGCAGCCCCAGAAGCTGGAGGAGGCAGGAAGGAGCCTCCCCCAGAGCCTCTGGAGGGAGCACAGCCCTGCCTGCATTTAAGGGGCCCTACCCCCCTGGATCTCAGCTGCTCTGCCCCTCCTGGGTCTCATTGATCCTGTCCTGCCTGGATCTCAGCGGCCCTGCCCTGCCTGGGTCCCAGTTGCCCTGCCTGGATCTCAGTGGCCCTGCCCCTCCTGGATCTCAGCAGCCCTGCCCCTCCTGGATCTCAGCGGCCCTGCCCCTCCTGGGTCTCAGTAGTCCTGTCCTGCCTGGATCTCAGCGGCCCTGCCCCGCCTGGATCTCAGGGGCCCTGCCCTGCCTGGATCTCAGGGGCCCTTCCCCTCCTGGATCTCAGCGGTCCTGCCCCTCCTGGATCTCAGCAGCCCTGCCCTACCTGGATCTCAGCGGCCCTGCCCTGCCTGGATCTCAGGGGTCCTGCCCTGCCTGGATCTCAGCGGCCCTGCCCTGCCTGGATCTCAGTGGTCCTGCCCTGCCTGGATCTCAGCGGCCCTGCCCTGCCTGGATCTCAGCGGCCCTGCCCCCCCTGGATCTCAGTGGCCCTGCCCCTCCTGGGTCTCAGCGGCCCTGCCCTGCCTGGATCTCAGCGGCCCTGCCCTGCCTGGATCTCAGGGGTCCTGCCCTGCCTGGATCTCAGCAGCCCTGCCCTGCCTGGATCTCAGGAGCCCTGCCCCCCCTGGATCTCAGTGGCCCTGCCCTGCCTGGATCTCAGCGGCCCTGCCCTGCCTGGATCTCAGGAGCCCTGCCCCCCCTGGATCTCAGTGGTCCTGCCCTGCCTGGATCTCAGCGGCCCTGCCCTGCCTGGATCTCAGGGGCCCTTCCCCTCCTGGATCTCAGCGGTCCTGCCCCTCCTGGATCTCAGCAGCCCTGCCCTGCCTGGATCTCAGCGGCCCTGCCCTGCCTGGATCTCAGGGGTCCTGCCCCCCCTGGATCTCAGTGGCCCTGCCCCTCCTGGGTCTCAGCGGCCCTGCCCTGCCTGGATCTCAGTGGCCCTGCCTGGATCTCAGCGGCCCTGCCCCTCCTGGATCTCAGGGGCCCTGCCCTGCCTGGATCTCAATGGCCCTTCCCTGCCTGGATCTCAGTGGCCCTTCCCCTCCAGGATCAGAGTGGCCCTGTCCCTCCAGGATCTCCGTGGTCCTGCCCCTCCTGGGTCTCAGTGGCCCTGCCCCTCCTGGGTCTCAGTGGCCTTGCCCTGCCTGGATCTCAGGGGCCCTGCTCTGCCTGGATCTCAGCGGCCCTGCCCTGCCTGGATCTCAGAGGCCCTGTCCCTCCTGGATCTCAGCAGCCCTGCCCTCCTGGGTCTCAGCGGCCCTGCCCTGCCTGATCTCAGTGGCCCTGCCCTCCATGGATCTCAGTGGTCCTGCCCCTCCTGGATCTCAGTGGCCCTGCCCCCCTAGATCTCAGTGGTCCTCCCCTCCTGGATCCTAACAGCCCTGCCCTGCCTGGATCTCAGCGGCCCTGCCCTCCTGGATTTCAGTGCCCCTGCCCCCCCTGGATCTCAGAGTTCCTGCCCCTCCTGGGTCTCAGCGGCCCTGTCCTGCCTGGATCTCAGTGGCCCTGCCCTGCCTGGATCTCAGGGGCCCTGCCCTGCCTGGATCTCAGTGGCCCTGCCCTGCCTGGATCTCAGTGGCCCTGCCCTTCCTGGATCTCAGTGGCCCTGCTCCTCCTGGATCTCAGAGGTCCTGCCCTGCCTGGATCTCAGCGGCCCTGCCCCTCCTGGATCTCAGTGGTCCTGCCCCCCTAGATCTCAGTGGTCCTCCCCTCCTGGATCCTAACAGCCCTGCCCTGCCTGGATCTCAGCGGCCCTGCCCTCCTGGATTTCAGTGCCCCTGCCCCCCCTGGATCTCAGAGTTCCTGCCCCTCCTGGGTCTCAGCGGCCCTGCCCTGCCTGGATCTCAGTGGCCCTGCCCTGCCTGGATCTCAGTGGCCCTGCCCCTCCTGGATCTCAGAGGCCCTGCCCTGCCTGGATCTCAGTGGTCCTGCCCCTCCTGGATTTCAGTAGCTGTGCCCTGCCTGGATGTCAGACTTTTGGTCTCCAGGCCTGGGAGCAAATAAGTTTGTACAATCACAGGTGGCAGTGTGGGCCGGGAAGGTGGCATGGGGTTTGTGTCCACAACGCGAGCCTTGCCTCTACTCCCCACCGGGAAGGTCTGCACGCATTCGTTCCTGAGTCCGATTGCCGCGAAATAAACGTCGTCCCTTCATCGGTCCCCCGGAGCCTTTTCCCACGTTCACAACGACCCCAGCTCGCGCTGAAGGGAGTCTCCATGTGGCCCTGGGATTATCTTCTGTGAATTTCTGTTGTGTATAAAATAGATACATTTTGATTACAATATTATTACTTTCCATGCAGTATATTTTCTATTTTTCGTTTTACGGCTTGTCACGTAGTGCAATAACCACTCTCGCTCCGTGCCAACGCTCCCGGTAAACGGTGCCGGAGATTGATTAAATGCCTCGCCTGAGTTCCACTGTTTAATCAAGCCCAGCAGAGATGTATTACCTCCTATCTTTCAGCCTATAAGAGCTGATCTTAAATACATTGAGTAACTGCGAAGGAATACGTGGCCATCAATGTTTCAAATGCATGGTTTACATATTTCAGGAAATATATCTGCTCAGGTAGCAGCAAGAAATCCTCCTGGCAGTAAGAGCTCAGTACAGCATGCGACGCGGAATTAACCACCCCCCCCCCCCCCCCCGCCGTGGCGAAGTGTGCTTCACTCTTCATACGGAGCCGTAAATATCCAGAATCTGGAGGTGAATTACAAAAATAACAACTGAGCTGAGGGAAAAAATTGATGGCAACAGGAGACAGAAGGTATGGGAGCCTTTCCGCCACGACCAGCTTCACAGCTGGTGGCCTTCTAGACGCTGGTCCCGATGGGAAATGTTTCAGGCCAGCTGCTGGAGGAGGTCCAGGGACGGTGTGGCTCTGCCTGAGTCGCATCACTGAGGGCGCGGGTTGGGGAGGAAATGCACGTCCTTGACCGGTCCTCAGTCTAGTGCCAGGCAGGTCCACTGCGAGGGATGTCTGGCTTCTCCCTGGAAGTCTGCCGGGCTCAGCCCAAGTCAACCCTGTCATGTTCTACCCTAACCCGAAACACACAATCTGAGCCCTTAACGTCAACCCCTCTGTCACCGGCCCCTCATCACAACGTCATCCTTCACCCCCGATGGTGTCTCTTGAGATGCTGAGCCGTGGCCATGCTGTTGAACGGACTGTCTGATTTGCCAGTGATCGCATCGGAGCATTTCACAGAAGACCCCACTGGATGGAGGGGGCAGTTTTGCCAAAGGAAACTGAGGTAGAACATGGACAAAGGATCTCATGCTCCAACTCCCCCCAGCGCGGTGCGAGGGATCACGTCTAAGCATCACCACGGAGCCCTGTGCATGGGTGACGGTGGGCCGACAGGTCGACCTTCTATGCCCTTGAGGCCAGGGCAGCTATGGTGAACTGTCTTCTCTCCAGCACCATGCTCGACAAGCAGAACCAAGTCTCGGTGTGCTACATCATGAAAAATGGTGGCGAGCCCTACTCTAAACACTGTACGTGGACATGGTGTGTGAGAGTTTCTGGAAGAGATTAATGGTGCATAGCCACTGGCACATGGAGAATCATTTAAATCTACAGAGATGGATATAGAGGTAGGAAGATCTAAAGATAGAATTGTGATAGATAGAGTAGCTGGATGGATAGATAGATAGATAGATAGATGATAGAACATTGACAGAGAACAGATAGGTAAATAGGTTGATAACTCACAGATAAATAATAGATAAATGATAGATAAAAGATAGATACAGATACATAATAGATGATAGATGGATGGATGGATGGATGGATGGATGGACAGATGGATGGACAGATGGATGAGTCGGTGGGTGAGTGGATGGATGGATGGATGGATGGATGGATGGATGGACAGATGGATGAGTGGGTGGGTGGATGGATGGATGGATGGATGGACAGATGGATGAGTCGGTGGGTGAGTGGATGGATGGATGGATGAATGGATGGATGGATGGATGGATGGACAGATGGATGAGTGGGTGGGTGGATGCATGGATGGATGGATGGACAGATGGATGAGTCGGTGGGTGAGTGGATGGATGGATGGATGAATGGATGGATGGATGTGTAGACAGGTTGATGGATGGATGGATGGATGAATGGACAGATGTATGAGTGGGTAGGTGGATGGATGGATGGATGGATGGATGGATAGATGGATGGACAGATGGATGAGTCGGTGGGTGAGTGGATGGATGGATGGATGAATGGATGGATGGATGGATGGATGGACAGATGGATGAGTGGGTGGGTGGATGCATGGATGGATGGATGGACAGATGGATGAGTCGGTGGGTGAGTGGATGGATGGATGGATGAATGGATGGATGGATGTGTAGACAGGTTGATGGATGGATGGATGGATGAATGGACAGATGTATGAGTGGGTAGGTGGATGGATGGATGGATGGATGGATGGATAGATGGATGGACAGATGGATGAGTCGGTGGGTGAGTGGATGGATGGATGGATGAATGGATGGATGGATGGATGGATGGACAGATGGATGAGTGGGTGGGTGGATGCATGGATGGATGGATGGACAGATGGATGAGTCGGTGGGTGAGTGGATGGATGGATGGATGAATGGATGGATGGATGTGTAGACAGGTTGATGGATGGATGGATGGATGAATGGACAGATGTATGAGTGGGTGGGTGGATGGATGGATGGATGAATGGATGGATGGATGGATGGATGGATGGATGTGTAGACAGGTTGATGGATGGATGGATGGATGAATGGACAGATGTATGAGTGGGTAGGTGGATGGATGGATGGATGGATGGATGGATGGATGGATAGATGGATGGACAGATGGATGAGTCGGTGGGTGAGTGGATGGATGGATGGATGGATGGATGGATGGATGGATGGATGTGTGTGTAGACAGGTTGATGGATGGATGGATGGATGGATGAATGGACAGATGGATGAGTGGGTGGGTGGATGGATGGATGGATGGAAGGATGGATGTGTGGATGGGTGGATAGATGATAGATATATAGGTGGATAGGTAATAGATGGATAGATAATGGATGGGTGGATGGGTGGAGGGGTACATACATAGGTAAGTATGTAAATAGATGATAGATATAGGGATGGATGGATATATGATAGGTAGGTAAATAGACAGATAGATAGATAATGCATGGATGGATACATAGATAAATGATATATGGATGGCTATAAGCCACCTAGGCCAAGAAGAGGTGCTGGCCAAGGAGAAATTCTGGAATGGTTCACAGAAGAGGGACACAACGACCATTTGTCATGACTTCTGGACCAGCTGTAGCTCTTTCCGTGTTTTCCTCATTTCTCCATAAGACACCGGCTGGAATCTTAGCCAACTTGGCCCAGATGGCATTGACTTCCTCCACATATCAACAGGGTCTGCATGAAGGGTTCTAAGGAGCTGTTCCAGCCACAGAGCCCCTGGTGGGATGGGATGGGGTCTCCACTGTGATTGAATCATAGGCTGGCTCTCTCTCTCCCCACCCCTCCTTGCCTCACGTTCCCAATTCCTCCCCCCAAAACCTGCAGCATGCTAACTGCTATCCCAGAGTCGGCCTCTTGGAAACCCAGCCTAATCTTTCCACAGACGTTTCGGGTGGGTGCCTGGCTCTTGGTATTCAGGGTCTGCTTGCCCTTCTTGAAAGGTAAAATGAGTCAAGGGCTCTCATTAACTTCCCGGGAGCACAGGGTTTTTATTCTTCAGCAGTGAGAGGCACAAACTCTTCATTTGAAGAGCTCACCACCCCCAGCCCTAATTTCTAGAACCAATCACGTTCTTGGGGTCAGTTTGAGTGGAGCTGGGTACAGGTCCGAGTCAATTGCAGCCAGATGAAGCCTTCCCATGCGAAATTTAATTACCGCAAGCCTCACCCTGGAAACGTTCACCTTGAACCAGAACATCGCTCGAAAATAAAATTGAAATGTGAACTCACAAAATGCTAATGGGTCCTGCACTCTCCCCCCTCACCCCTCCCAGGCCAAAAAAAAAATGTTCACACACGTCCTCGGAGACCCTGGAATGACTACATTTCTGCATTCAAAATTCATTCCACTGGCATCTTTTATGCAAACCATGTTGCAGTACGTTCTTGATTTGCATCCCCCTGACCCCATCTTTACACCATGTGACCACGTCATCCATCCACTCGGGGTCACACGCTCAGGCACACCGCTTGGTGAGCACATGCTCACAAAGTAGAAAGGACCGTGAGCTGCACCAAAAAAGAAAGAAACACACAGTGGTGTGTGATGAAGGCATGTGCTTTCCTCCCCCGGGAAAACCGTGGACACCCCAGCTTCAGATCGTGGGGACGATGGAGGTCCTAAAAGCGTGTTTGAAGATGGGGACCCTTGTCCGCACAGAGGAAGTAGCCACCTTTCGAGTCCTCATCGATGAATCCATACCAGATAAATGGGATGAAGGATAGAAAACCAGCTGAAGCCAGAAGAGCCCAAACAAGGTCAAGTTAATAATTGGATTCTGTAGTTGCATCGTACTAACTGTCCACAAAACACCTACGACGTGACGCTTCATGCCTTATCTGTACTTAACTTTCCCTGAAACTGGCCAAGTACCTTGTGTGGAACACGTGTCCAGATTTTTGGTTAATCGTGAGGTCCTGTGGAATTTTGAACGGAAATCCCAAAGAGGAAGGGAGGACCTTCTATCTTTATTTCTACTTTTGATGCTTATGACTCGAAGCAGTGAATGAAATTCACTCCCTGGGGCACAGGTTACTTGGAAAGTTTGAAGTATGAACATGATATCAAGTATCTATAGGAATTATATTCCCTAAGTGGGTAGATATTTAATCTGTACTTGCACTTAATCTGAAAGATTTTTTTAAAAATGTTCTTAATGTTTATTTATTTTTGACAGAGAGAGATAGACAGAGCAAGAGCAGAGGAGGGGCAGAGAAAGAGGGAGACACAGAATCCGAAGCGGGCTCCAGGCTCTGAGCTATCAGCGCAGAGCCTGATGCAGGGGTTGAACTCACGAACTGTGAGATCATGACATGAGCCAAAGTCGGACACTGAACTGACTGAACCACCCAGGCTATTTAAAAGGTTTTAAATGCAGTTAATATGAAACACAGATATGTACAAAATCTAGATGGTCTGGGTGTAAAATTATTGAGTCTTTTGGAAAATGGAATGTGTACCATGACCCAGTGACTCTTGATGGCCAGTAATGTGCAAAGAACCTTGCCTTGTACTCTTCCATAATTGCCTCCCTGGTCCTAGAAATACCCAAGGAATAAGATGAAAACCTTCCACACTCCAAATTAACATCACAAAAATAAAATGTTTAAAGAAGGCCCACGTGGAGAACCACAGTCCACATGGAAAAGTAGACCCCTTGGACAGATTAGGCTGGAAAAACATCCAAACATTGAGGTGGTTTTTCTAACATTATTCCGACTTTGGAAAATCAAAGGCCCTACACAACTTCAACACATAGGGCTTCACTGACCCTTACTATCTTATTTCAACACTGTATATGATGTCATAATCGCATTGCTATCGATTTTCATTGCTGATAACCAATACACGTGAAGGACAGACGTTTCAGTGGTGGCTGGGGAAATGTGGCATTATAATGACGTATATAAATTTTATTTGGGATCCAGAAGGCGGGAAGGGCAGAGTGATGGAAAAGGCGATGATATTTACTTTATGAGATTCAGGAATCAATACACCTATTTACATCAGACACACGAGTGTGGTCTTTAGTGCCCAAAACACACCTCTCAGAGAATTACAATATTAACCGGAGAACAAGGGAGGTGACCGGGGAAGGCGTCATAGATCAAGAAAAGTGTTTAATTTTGCATCCTTCACAGCTGAGAATCAAGGGTCCCATTGAAATCAGATAAATCAGACAGAGATCAATACCGTGCAGACTCCGGGAGTGCTGGAATCAGGCAGATGGGGGTGCAGAGGTCATGAGTTCCTGCTCCATGGCTCTGCTCCCTGCACCCAGGGAGCTGCGTTCGCAGCCTGCATGATAGACGAGCAGATGTGATTTCTTTACCAGACGCCCGCCTGGCCACCGGAAGGCCTTGTGGCCAAGGTACGGGCATCACATCAGGAGAGAATATGCAGATACCAAACCTCTCTAGGCCTTCTGCCCTCGAGGGGTGACAGACGTGGGTCACAGATGCTTAGGGGTCACATGGAGGTACTTCCTTGAAGTCGTGGAAACTCCTTTTACCTCTGAGTCCCATCTGTAGGATGCTGATATTAATACTAAACACTAAACCACTACAAACACCAAATGAATACTAACCGTACTAACCGCCGAAATGCTAATACTAAGCAGTGAACAGAGGGTGCTATGAACCTAATACCAAAGTCATCGTAAAGGAATTACCAACACTAAGTTCTACACCAGCCGTAAACCCCAATACCAATGGTACCGTAACATCAGACTAATCTGTGTTTCGTTTATTTTGAGAGGGGGACAGAGAGCGTGAGCAGGGGAGGGGCAGAGAGAGAGGGAGACACGGAATCCCAAGCAGGCTCCGGGCTCCGAGCTGTCGGCACAGAGCCTGAGGCGGGGGGCGAATCCACAAACCGTGAGATCGTGACCTGAGCCGAAGTCGGACGCTCAACCTTATTTGTTGAGGATGATTTTCTGAGGCACGGGGTTCGCCTCCCCAGTGGTCGGGGGAGATGGTTAATCGCTAGTGAGCAGACGCACATTATGCACATTGTGTGCCCGGGTTTTCCAGCTCAGGTGTGTTTCCGAGAGCAAATAGAGACACGGCTCTGGGGCAGAAGTCTCGCAAGCACTGCCCCCAAGTCAGGGGCTCACAAGTGTCCCATTAGGAGGATGTCAACAGTCACTCCGTGAGTAACACAGAGCTGCAGGACAGCCGTGCCTAGGAAACACTCACCCCACCCCAAGTCGGCAATGCGTCCTCCAGACGCGGCCCGAAACACAGCCGGCTGGCACTCTTACCACGGTATGCTGCAGGGCCCCCGTCCGTCCTCTCAGGATCCCCGCTGACCCCCAAATGCAGGCGTGAGGGTACCAAGAAAGCGCCCTTCTATGGGGTTCGCTCACACTTGGCCCCACGGGTCCGCATGAGCCAGCCCGTCACCCCAGCAGTTCATGAGACCCAGCGATGTAAGCTTCCTGGGGGCACCTGGCTGCCTGGGTCGGTTCAGCGTCCAACTCTCAATTTCGGCTCAGGCCACGAGATCTCACGCTTCGTGAGATCCAGCCTCCGTCCCACGCTGGGCTCTGTACTGACTCCACGCATCCTTCGTGGCGTTCTGTCTCTCCCTCTGTGTCTCTCTCTGCCCCTCCCCGACTCAGTCTCTCTCTCCATCTCTCTCTCTCAGTAGAAATAAACTCAAAGAAACAAAGATGCTCGCTCCCTCTTGGATCGCCTGTATGAGCTGGAGTATTGCCGCCTCTTACTGGGAAGAATGGCACCCGCGGCACACTTTTCAAGACGTTTAGTGAACACTCCCACAGTGTGACGTTCTCCACGTCGGAAGGCACGAGCAATCCGGTGGTGTTTCGCACGTCACAGGGCTGTGTACCCATGACTACATCTACCTACAGCTTTTCGCACCTCCCCCAAAGGAAGCCCTGTACCCACTGGGCAGCTGTCCCATCGCCGTCCCCAGCCCTGGGCCCCCACCCTTCAACCCACTTTCTGTGTCTGTGACTCTGACGACTGCAGGTGACTCATGACAGTGGAACCACATGTGTTTATTCGTCTGGTTGTTGGCAGCTTGTCTAGGTGAGCATCACGTCCCGAAGGTCCGTCCACGTGCGGGCAGGTTTCCTTTACATGATTGAGTAATATTCCGCCACGTGGATGGACCACACTGTCTTCACCATCCATCCACTGATGGCTGGTCCACTCGATTCCCCCTCTGGGCTCTCGTGACTAACACAGGAATAAACACGTGTGCGGTCGAATCCCAACTTTCAAAGCTCTTGCGTTGGTATCTATGGGAGGAAATCCCCGGATTACGGGCTGATTCTGTGTTTTAATTTTTCACAGCATCACCTCCCTGTTTTCCCTCGTGGCTGAACCCCTTTACGTTCTCCCCAGGAATGTGGGAGGGCCTTCTTTTCTCCACAAACTCACACACACTTGTTATTTCCCCCACCCCCTCTTCTGTTTTTAAATATAGTCATCATTACGGGTGTGGGATAGTTTTTGTATTTCCTAAGGTGTACTCGAGTCCCTTGCCCTTCATATAATCGGATTCTTTCTCTTTTCATGGCTACGTTGTGAGAAATCTTTAATATATGCGACCTGGGTGGCTAAGTCAGTTGGGCGTCCAACTTCAGCTCAGCTCATGATCTCACGGTTCGCGGGTTCGAGCCCTGCGTCGGGCTCTGTGCTCTTTACAGCTCGGAGCCTGGATCCTGCTTCGGATTCTGTGTTTCTCTCTCTCTCTCTCTCTCTCTGTCTGCCCCTCCCCTGCTCGTGCTCTGTCCCTCTCAAAACTAAATAATTTTTTTAAAATATATACATGAGATGCTGATCCTCCTGAGATAAATTATTTGCAAATATTTTCTTTCCGTCTGTAGGTTGAATGTTTTGCTTCTTGACAGTGTTCTTGGATGTGCAAAGGGTTTTAATGGGGAGCTGCGTTCTATCGGCCTGAGGACACAGATTTCTTTTCTTTGCGTCCATTTTTATTTCAAATTTTTATTTCCAATCGCAGGACAGTTGACCCACAGGGCAATTTGAGTTTCACCTGGTTCCTTCCGTGCACACGACTCCCCATGGTCACCACGACAGGTGCCCTCGTGCGTTCCCATCACGTGTCTCCAACATCCCCGCCCCCACCCAAAACTCTGTAACTTTAATAAAGTATCATTTTACCCACGTTTTTGTCCTTCTGTTGCCTGTGCAGCTGGCGTCACAGCGAAGGTGCCCCACCGTAAGCGCTCGATAAACGTTGGTTTCCACTCCCATCGGTTATCACCGGGTACCCAGCCCCGTCCCAAGCTCCAGGCTTAGGGAGAGAGCAAGCAGGATGGCTTGTAACCCGAGCAGATGCCTGCAGACCGGACAGGCGGCCGCGCTGGGGACAGGACGTGATGTAACAGCTGGCTGCCCCACACTGTGCCCCCTTCCAGCCGCCCCCAGACGGGTCCAGCAGGATTCCTCCCTGCAACTCAGCTGTTGCATCACGTCTGTTCCCCCAGGGCGTGCCCTGACACGTGCATTTCAACACTCTGCTCTTAGGGGCCCCCCGGGGCTCACGGGGAGAGGCCAGCCTGTGACAGAGCGAAATCCCTAAGTCGACCCGTGAGACACTCCAGCTGGACCCCTAACACGCTCGTAATCCAATCAGTCCGTGAAAAACCGCCAAGGTCTGACGTGAGGACCGGCCTCCGTGTCTGTTCTGCACCTGCCCCGCAGGTAAAGCTCACGGGCATTTCGTGGTAGGACTTCAGCATCGGGCCGCGAGGGGAAGCCTGTACCAGGGTGCTGGGCATTCTTGGAAGATGCCCCATCGAGCACGGCCCCGTGGCCCCAAACGAAACCAGGAGGGGGGTGAGGTAGACACTGGGACCAGACCAAGGGCACCACAACCCCACCGCGGACGTCTGTGACGCGCATCCCCAAGCCCGCCTGGGCAGATGGGACCTGGGGACATCATGGCATAATTAAGGTGGGATCGATTAGCTTTCGGCCCAGGAGGGAAGTCTTTTCAGGACACACGGATCAACCACCAGGAAACCAAGGATGCCAACTATCTGTCAATACTTGTCCCCGGGCTCCTCTTCCTCGGCGTGCGGACAGGAACCCCAGCCCCACAGCACCCAGTTTACCCTCCCATAAACAAAAATCCCATCGTTCAAGGCCGGATGCCCCCTGCCCCACGTCTTCCGAGAAGCGTGGACCGGTGTCCCTTCTCCGACGCAGCCCCTATGGGGAATGCACGGTTGGGGGCAGGGGGAGACCTGAATAATTCAGCACACACAGAAATTAAGCACGGCGAGAGTTTCTTAAACGCAGCTAATGTGTCGTTAGCTTAATTTTTATTTTTAATCCCCGGCGCGCGGGGCGGACTGACACGGGAATTGCCAACGACGAACGTCAGAATCGCTCACGTGGGGTGTGCGTGGGGGGGTTGATGGGATTTTTCAATTTTATGATAATGGGTCTTTCCGAACGCGTTGGTAATAAAATGGTAATCTCGAACCTGAAAGAGCATTAACTCCTTCAGACCCGGAGGCCTGGGGACGCGATTGACTTCTTGAACGTGGCTTCACCGGAGGAAATGATATCACTGAATTTTATTTCAGCGAGAACCCCAGGCCGCGTGAGGACACGGGATGAGGTTACAATTACCTTCAGCGTAAACTTCCCTCAGACCTGTTAATGTCTTAACTGAAAAAAAAAAAACGCCCTGGTTAAAAAAAATATATATAACCTTTTATCACATTTTACAGACTATTACATACGATGTCGTTTTTACACGGATGCTATTTTCTACGTAAGTGGATTAGGCAAATAGTCATTGTTTTTTTATGTTTATTTATTTTTGAGAGAGGGAAAGACACAGCGTGAGCAGGGGAGGGGCAGAGAGAGAGACACACAGAATTGGAAGCAGGCTCCAGGCTCCGAGCTGTCAGCACAGAGCCTGATGCAGGGGTTGAACTCACGGACTGTGAGATCACGACCTGAGCCAAAGTCGGAGGCTCAACCGACTGAGCCACCCAGGCGCCCACAAATAATAACACAGGGTCACAAGGAAGGACGATGTGCCTCAGACCCCACGGACACATCTGGAACCCACGATTCTCGGGGACAGAGGGAGACAGGGGACACCCCACCGACTGTCACCCCATTTGTACGAAATGCCCACAATAAACAGATTCGCAGACTGCAAGCTGACCGGGGGCCGTGAGGGGTTCGCGACAGGCGGCTTAAGGGGCCCCGGGTCTTACGCGGTAACAATATAAGTATTTGGGGACTCGTTCGAGACGGTGGTTGAACCACCCTGGGAACTAACTGCTCAGGGCCGCTGAGCCGTGCACCCAGGAAAGGTCACCGCGGCTACTGTTGTGTCACTCAAGGCTAACGCGGTAAGAAAGTCTGGTCCGTGCAGGTGTTTGTGAAATGCTCGCGGGACGGCATCTCCGGAATCACAGCTACCAGTCCCGTTCACTGCACAAACGCGTCTTCTGGCAACTTCTCCTGGTCTGTCTGCACATTCTCATTCATGACAAGCGAAGCCCGCACAATCTTTCCGACCTGACACGGGGCATTCTGTACCACGGACACCTTAGGCCCCCACATCGCGGCTGCCCCAGTTCCCGCCGAGCACTGTGGGCCGAGTCAACACCTGTGTTGGGAGCTGGGGTTCCTCTCCC
>NC_138357.1:129396761-129504261 GCF_046562875.1 Panthera onca | reverse complement strand
GGTTTGCAAATTGTTTCTATTCTGAGCAGCTTGCTGCAGCCGGAGCTCAAGAGTGCAAAAACTCACAGGGCAGCTCAGCTCGGATTCCGTGCAAAGCAACCCCCTGCAGGGGCGCGTGCTGATACCAAAAAGTTCTGTGCTGTTGCCCTGGGATTCGGGACTAAGCGCGGGTCCTGTCTTTCATCGGGCACCTGTGTTCATGGCTCGGGTCGTGGGCTTCCCCCCAAAACAAGACACCCCCCTGCCCTCCCCTCTACTTGCCCTCCGGAGACCGGAGCCCCTAGGGGGGGCGGCTTTGTGTGCAGGTCGGAAAGGTCAGAAATCTGACCTCCGCCAGTGCACCTGCACAGACACACCCACCGAAGAACTGGCTGGGGCCGCACCGGGTGACAGGTGTCTCTTCCGGCTGAGGGGCGTCCGCGGCCCCTGTGCTGGGACCCACTGCCTTTGGAGTCTCCTTCCATGAGAACTCGGCTTCACTGTTCGTCTCGTACCTTCTGCCCGGCACATCCCCAGAGCTCACATGTGAGCGCACACACACACACACACACACGCACACGCGCATCTAGCACGTGACTCTCACATCCCCGACTTCACAGGGAGGCCAGAGGCAACTCCCGCAGCCTCCAGACGGTACAGACAGAATTATGACAAATTGCATAAATATGTGCAAATTGTTCAAATGATGTCATGCGCCCAGGGTCCCCCCGAGCCCGCAGAACGCCGCAGTGGAAGGTCAGCCCAGGACTTGCTCTGCATTCAATTGAGACAATTACATCCAATTTGCTTACATTTACCACGGAGACAAGCCCATCGGTTGATTCCAATCGCATTTACAGGTTTATGTCCCGCCAGGACCGGACTCCAGGGCTTGGCACTCCGGAAGGCTCCGGGGCCGGCACGGGGGACACCGTGTACCCCAAGGGGCATCGGAGGCTCTGTCTGGGGTTCCAGGGTCCTGGGGGGCTGCTCCAAGGTGCCAGCAAGGGTCCCCCAGGGCACCCGTCGGATGTCACTGGTCGCCTGCTCCCGATGACGTTTGCGAGCGAGCCCGTGTTCCCGAGTGCTTCCGGGGTCTCGGGGCTTTGTTGCTGTCGATTCTCCCCGATCTGGTCGTCAGCCTGGGGGTGTGCTGGGGCCCATGTGTCCCGAGCTACGAATGTGCAGATGTCTTTTCACACCCAGATCCCAAACACGACCCGTTGCTGGGCCAGGCTGCTGCCTCCTGGTCTCTGAGAAGTGTGCACGGGGCCAGGCTCAGCTCTGCCAGGGGGGCCCCGTGGGGAGCCCAGAGCAGGCACCACCTGGGAAGCCCCACGTGTGCTCCAGTGAGCCCTCGGGGGACAGACCAGAATTGCACCTGCCTTCAGAGCGGGAGCCTCAAAGGCTCGCCTAGACCTCCCAGAGGTCAGGTCGCGGGGTGGTTGGGAACAATGTGGAACCACTGAAGGGAACACAGCATCCTGCACGTGGGGTTGGGCTGAGGGCTCCCCTGTTTCCAGTTACGCACCTGCTGGGAAGCAGGTTCCCTGAGCTCTGGGAGATTCCTCACCTGCAACTGGGCACAGCTAGGGGATCCCTGCAGGGGCCTGGGTTCGGATCCTCCCACAAGGCTGGTCACCTCCTGGGAGGCTGTTTGTATCAAGAAACCACCCCGTGGGAATCTGGTCACCCAGAAACTGCCTGATCCCAGGTCCGTCAAGAAAGGGGCAGCCGACTGGACCCCACCACGAGCTGCCGACTGGCTCGCTGCCTCTGGGAGTGATTCACCCACTCTGGATTTTCCTGGACCCCGGGCTTTGGGGGAGGGGCAGGGCAGAGGCAGAAGGTCACCAGTCAGGAGTGTGGGCTCTGATCTGCAGCTCCCAGGCCTCGCGTCCCCTTCCTGCTGCTCTGTTGGTCCAGCCTCTGCGTCAATGCCCTGCAGCTGAGATGCTGACCCTCTCTTGCTCAGGTCCTCCAGGGCCCCCTACAGGTATCTGGGCCCTGGCCTGACCTGTGCCCAGGCCCAACCTCAGTGCCCTGAATCAGGATGATCAGGGAGAACTGTGGGATATGGGTTCTTCACAGCTCCCTTCCCCCACAGGACAATTTGAAAGTTGTTCCACAGATGAGTGTCATGGGGCAGCGAAACAAACTCCATCCTTCCCCAGCCATGGAGACCAGGAGCCTGAGATCCAGGCAGGGAAGGGCCGCTGAGATCTAGGCAGGGAAGGGCCGCTGAGATCCAGGAGGGGCACGACCACTGAGATCCAGGCAGGGCAGGGCCGCTGAGATCCAGGGGGGGCAGGACTGCTGAGATCCAGGAGGGGCAGGACCCCTGAGATTCAGGCAGGGAAGGACCACTGAGATCCAGAAGGGGCAGGACCACTGACATCCAGGCAGGGCAGGGCCACTGAGATCCAGGCAGGGCAGGACCATGGAAATCCAGGCAGGGCTGCTAAGATCCAGGCAGGGCAGGGCTGCTGTGATCTAGGCAGGGCAGGACGACTGAGATCCAGGCAGGGCAGGACCGCTGAGATCCAGGAGGGACAGGGCTGCTGAGATCCAGGCGGGACAGGGCCACTGAGATCCAGGCAGGGCAGGACCCCTGAGATCCAGGCAGGGCAGGGCCACTGAGATCCAGGCAGCTCTGGGCCTCTGAGATCCAGGAAGAACAGGACCGCTGAGATCCAGGAGGGGCAAGGCCGCTGAGATCCAGGCAGGGCAGGGCCACTGAGATCCAGGAGGGACAGGGCTGCTGAGATCCAGGCGGGACAGGGCCACTGAGATCCAGGCAGGGGAGGGCCACTGAGATCCAGGCAGCTCTGGGCCTCTGAGATCCAGGAAGAACAGGACCACTGAGATCCAGGAGGGGCAGGGCCACTGAGATCCAGACAGGGCAGGGCTGCTAAGATCCAGGCAGGGCAGGGCCGCTGAGATCCAGGAGGGACAGGGCCACTGAGATCCAGGCAGGGCAGGACCACTGAGATCCAGGAGGGGCAGGCTGTTGAGATCCAGGCAGGGAATGGCTGCTGAGATCCAGGAGGGGCGGGACCCCTGAGATCCAGGCAGGGCAGGGCCACTGAGATCCAGGCAGGGCAGGGCCACTGAGATCCAGGCAGCTCTGGGCCTCTGAGATCCAGGAAGAACAGGACCACTGAGATCCAGGAGGGGCAGGGCCACTGAGATCCAGACAGGGCAGGGCTGCTAAGATCCAGGCAGGGCAGGGCCGCTGAGATCCAGGCAGGGAAGGGCCACTGAGATCCAGGAGGGGCAGGGCCGCTGAGATCCAGGCAGGGCAGGGCCACACTCTCTCAAGAGGCTCCAGGGGATGGTCCTTTCTGCCTCTTCCAGCTTCTGGGGCTCCAGGCGTCCCTGGGCTCATGGCCGCGTCCCTCCCTTCTCTGCCTCTGCCTTAACTTGGCTTCTCCTCTGTGTCTGTGTCCTTCTTCTGTCTCTTACAAGGACACCGTCATGAGATTTAGGGCCACCCTCCTCCAGGATGGGCTTCCCTCAGATTCTTCCCTTCCTCACATCTTCAAAGACCGTTTTCCAAGCCAATATCTTGTTCACAGGCTGCAGGGATTTGGATGCAGGCCTGTCCTCTGGAGGTGAATCAGCACAGAGGGAAATTTATCAGAAAGCCCCCAACCCCAGCTCTCTCCCTTCAGACACTGAAAAAATCAGCAACTGCTGACCAACATCTGCTGGGCACTATTGGATCAGAATCACCAAAACTTAATGCCATTTTCAGATTAAACAGAGAGCGGATGTTAGAATAATTTCTCACAAAATAACAAAACATCCAAGGCAGGGTAGAGAAGATCTATCTATCAGCTATTTATGCATCCATCCATGCTCCCATGCACCCATGCACCTACCTATCTTGTCTGTCTATCTATCTATCTATCTATCTATCTATCTATCTATCTATCTTTCTATCCATCCATCCATCCATCCATCCATCCATCCATCATATCTATCTATGTATCTATCCATCATATCTGTCTGTCTATTATCTATCTATCATCTATCTACCTACCTACCTCATCCATCCATCCATCCATTCATCCACTATATCTATCTATCTATCTATCTATCTATCTAATCTATCTATCTATCCATCCATCATATCTATCCATCCATCATCTTTATCTATTATCTATCTATCTATCTATATCTATTTATCTATCCATCCATCCATCATATCTATGTATCTATCTATCCATCCATCATATCTATCTATCCATCCATCCATCATATCTATCTATCTATCTATCTATCCATCCATCATATCTATCTATCCATCCATCCATCATATCTATCTATCCATCCATCATATCTATCTATCTATCTATCCATCCATCATATCTATCTATCCATCCATCCATCATATCTATCTATCTATCTATCTATCTATCCATCCATCATATCTATCTATCCATCCATCCATCATATCTATCCATCCATCATATCTATCTATCTATCTATCCATCCATCATATCTATCTATCCATCCATCCATCATATCTATCTATCTATCCATCCATCATATATATCTATCTATCCATCCATCCATCCATCCATCATATCTATCTATCCATCCATCCATCATATGTATCTATCTGTCTATCTATCTATCTATCCATCCATCATATCTATGTATCCATCCATCCATCATATCTATCTATCTATCTATCTATCCATCCATCATATCTATCTATCTATCTATCTATCTATCTATCCATCATATCTATCTATCTATCTATCTATCATCTGTCTATCCAACCATCCATCCATCCATCAATCCATCCATTCTGTCTGTATATCTATGTATCTATGTATCTATCTATCCATCCATCCATCTTTCCATCCATCCATCCATCCATTCTGTCTGTATATCTATGTATCTATGTATGTATATATGTATGTATGTATGTATCTATCTATCTATCTATCGTCTATCACGTTTGTCTCTGTGTCTCTGTGTCTCTCTGTTCGTGCATGTTCTCTCTCTCTCTGTCTTTCACACACACACACAGACACACACACACACACACACACACACACACACACACACACGTGCACGCACACAGCTGTTTATATAAGGGTCTGGGGAATACAGCTAATCATCCAATCTCCCATTTCAATTTGGTACCGATTATCTGGCCGCTCACCACCATCAAATTAGCAAAGTCATTTAAACACTTCAAAAATCTTTGAATGTCTGTTTTCCTAAGCTTAGATCTACAACGTGCTCGGATGACAGCTTTGCGAGCTGTGCTCTGGGGAGTGCGGTCCCACGTTATCCCGGACGAGCTGTAGAAACAGGTGGCCTGTGATCCACATCAAACGTCCCGAAACCATCAACCTCCGAGCTCCGTGCCACTTTGCTTTGAAAAGGTCAGAGAGAGTCACGCCGAAAACCCACTTGTATATTTTTCAATGTTTGGACAAGAAATTGGGAACAGATTCGGTCTGTGACAGGAGAATTTCTACGTTTATTTTCAAGCACCGCTGCATTTAAAAAGAAAAAACAAAAAGCAATGATGAGCAGCGGGAGGTGTCTCGGATGAGACCCTGGGCAGCTCGCGGGCAAGCAGTGTAGACATTTCGCAACGCGAGCCCACGCCGGGCAGCTGAGAGGGCCCTTCTCCACGCACATCTCAGCTGCCGATGTTAACGCTTCTGTAACTGTTACTTTTAGGAGCCCGTTAAACATGGTTTCAAAGCATTCATGCGGAGGACGGGGGCCAAAGGGTTCCTGAACGCCCCACTGGTGGCCGTGGCTCACACTATGAGATGGTTCTGGGCATGCCTTCAGCACAGAATATACCGGAATATATATATAGCATATGTGAGAGTGTGCATGCAGAATATTCATAGAATATATGCGTGAGGCAGCCTTCAGTGGAAAGAACGTTCTGCTACAAGGTGCATACGTTTGGGGACACAGTGCTGAGGGACGTGGGCCAGACACAAAAAGGCCAGTCCTGCTATGGGGGGGGCTGTGTCCCCCGAAATTCCCGTGTCACAGCCGGCACCCCCAGGCCCTCAGGAGGGGACCGTGCTTGCAGGTGGGGTCTGTACACACGCGATCAAAGTACAGCGAGGTCACAACGGTGCACCCCGATGGAGTCTGCCTGGGGTCCCTGTAAAAGGGACAAATTGGCACGTGGGCTCGCCAGGGAGGGCGACCGAGTGAAGACAGAGGCAGACATTGGGGAGACGTGTCCGCTGGCCAGGGGACACCATGCATCACCCCCTGCCCCCCGCCCCCACCCCGGAGTGTCTGCCATAGCCGAGATCGTTGAGATGCTCGAATAAAACAGGGACGTGACCCCCCCGGCCATCCCTGCACAACGGGTCAGGCCTCCGCACGTCTCCTGCAAGTGGGAGCCTGTCGGTGCTGCGGGCAGGAGAGTCAGGGGGGCAGGGAGGGCTGGAGGCCCTGGTCGGTGCGGTCACCGAGGCGGGAAGCATCCTCTGGGCTGGGATGGGCTGGACCCACATCCTTTGAGGCAGCCACCACCACCAGGGAGGCCTCCCTGCCTGGAACTGTTGGCCCCGCCCCCGCCCCATGCCCGGCCCGAAGGCTCTTTTCTGGAAGTGTCTGTGCAGCACAGGCCTTGGCTGAGCAACCTTGTGCGGAGGGACCCCTGTGCTCTGGCCCCAAGCCCACCTGCCCGTGCAGGGCTGGGACGGGGAGGGGCCGGAGGGAGCGAGAAGGGGGGGCCCTGTGTGGATCCAGGCTGTGCCCCTGCCCCTCCCCTCACCCCTGTCCCTCCTGCTCCCCCTCCTGTCCCCTCCTCAGTCGCCCCTCCCCCACCTCTCTTCTCCCTGCCCCTCCCTTCCCGCCCCTCCCCCCTGTCCCCTGCATCTTCTCCCTGCCTCTCCCCACGCCACCCCCCACCCCTTCTGCACGCTGCCGGCCATGGGAGATAATTTGCGTGTGCGGCTCCCCGCACCCCTGCTCTGGCCTCCCCGCCGCCCTGGGCGTGACCAGCGCCGTCCATCGCAGCGCAGGCTCCGGAACTGCGGCGGGCAGAACCCACTCTCCCCCGGAATCTCTCTTCCCAGCAGCTGCTCAGCCTGGACCAGACCCTCTGCATAACTTCCGTCAATCAGGTCGCAGCAATCAGCCTGGAAAGTCGTCCCATATGTGGGCGCGCCGAGCAGGGGCCCAGGGTCACGGCCGGGACACAGGCCACACCGGGGTTACGGTCTGGACGCAATTAGAGGCGCGCTGCGGGCATCTCGGCGCTCCGGGGACCTGTTGCACGACGCCCACGGATAATTGCACGCGCGGAAATTATTCACCCTGAAATTGCCCGGGTGTGGGGGCTGGGGAGTCTAGGAGGTACTTAGCCCACATGTGTTCCTGGAGGAGGGCGGGGGGGGGGGGGGGGGGGGGGGAGGGAGGAGAAGAAGGGGAGGGGCTGGAGAGGAAGGGGAGAGGGAGGAAGGGGAGGAGGAGTGGGGCGAGGAGTGGGAGGGGCAGGAAGGAGGGGGAGGGGAGAGGGAGGAGGGGGGAGGAGGGGGGAGGAGGAGAAGGGAGGGGCTGGAGGGGAAGGGGAGAAGGAAGAAGGGGAGGGGGAGGGGAGGGGGAGGGGGAGGGGAGAGGGAGGAGGGGAGGAGTGGGGCAAGGAGGCAGAGGGGCAGGA
This sequence comes from Panthera onca, assembly GCF_046562875.1. Lineage (NCBI taxonomy): Eukaryota > Metazoa > Chordata > Mammalia > Carnivora > Felidae > Panthera > Panthera onca. The sequence continues at coordinate 129,496,616 of NC_138357.1, read as the reverse complement.
AGGAGGGGGAGGGGAGAGGGAGGAGGGGAGGAGGAGAAGGGAGGGGCTGGAGGGGAAGGAGAGAGGAAGGAGGGGAGGAGGAGGGGAGAGGGAGCTGGGGAGGAGTGGGGCAAGGAGGGAGAGGGGCAGGAAGGAGGGGGAGGGGAGATGGAGGAGGGGGTTGGAGGAGAAGGGAGGGGCTGGAGGGGAAGGGGAGAAGGAAGAAGGGGAGGGGGAGGGGAGAGGGAGGAGGGGAGGGGGAGGGGAGAGGGAGGAGGGGAGGGGGAGGGGAGAGGGAGGAGGGGAGGAGTGGGGCAAGGAGGCAGAGGGGCAGGAAGGAGGGGGAGGGGAGAGGGAGGAGGGGAGGAGGAGAAGGGAGGGGCTGGAGGGGAGGGGAGAGGGGGAAGGGGAGAGGGAGGAGGGGAGGGGGAGAGGGATGAGGAGGGAGAGGGGCAGGAAGAGGGGAGGGGACAGGGAGGAGGAGGGTAGGAGGAGAAGGGAGGGGCTGGAGGGGAAGGGGAGAGGGAGGAGGGGAGGGGGAGTGGGGCGAGGAGGGAGAAGGGCGGGAAGGGGGGGGAGAGGGAGGAGGGGGAGAGGGCCTGGAGTGGGAGGAGAGGGAGAGGAAGGGAGGGGAGGGAGGAGGGCCTTGGCGTCCCGAGGGTGTCAGGGCGCACCCCTGCTGAGGTAGGGCCCTCCCCGGGCCGCCCTGTGGCCTAGTAACAATGCAGGTGCATCTGCCCATTTCTGCGGGGTCTGTGCCTGGTTGAGCCTCCGACTCCCGCTCAGCTCATGCTCTCACGGTTTGTGGGTTCGAGCCCCGCGCGGGGCTCTGTGCTGACCGGTCAGAGCCCGGAGCTGCTTCCGATTCCGTGTCTCCCTCTCTCTGCGCCCCTCCCCCACTCACTCGCTCTCTCAAAAAAGGAATGAACACGTGTCCTGATGGGACTCTCCCCACAAGACCTTCTGGGGCAAAAGGCAGCTGAGCCAAATCTGGGAAGAGAAGCAAACCCCACAGCAGGTTCTAAGCGGACACAAACTCCCCAGGAGCCCGGCCACGATCCTCCCTCCGGAAACTCCTCCCAGAGTCACGCGTCCAGCCTTTTGCAGGGAATGCGTTGCTCCCATATCCATACCATTTGGTAGAAGGAGCTCAGCTTCTTTTTTAAAAAAAGTTTTTTGAGTATATTTATTTATTTATTTGTTTTGAGAGAGACAGAGGCAGCGTGAGCAAGGGAGGGGCGGGGGGAGAGAGAGAATCCCGAGCAGGCTCGAAGCCACGAACTGTGAAATCATGACCTCAGCTGAATCCAACAGTCAGGCATGTTTTTTTTTTTTAATTTTTTAATGTTTATTTATTTTTGAGAAAGAGAGAGTGCAAGCAGGGGAGGGGCAGAGAGAGAGAGGGAGACACGGAATCCGAAGGAGGCTCCGAGCTGTCGGTACAGAGCCTGATGCAGGGGTTGAACCCACGAACGGTCAGATCGCGACTGCAGCTGAAATGGGACACTTAACCAACTCAGCACGGACCGTGTTTTCTTCTGTATTCGCGGGTCGACGGGTGGGCACTTGGGTCGTTTCTCTACTTTGGCCGCACCCGCTTTAGGACGTGATGCCCGCTGTTCACAATATGCTGTTGTGCCCTTCTGACTTTAGAGGACTGGATCTCGAGCTGTGTGTTCTTTCAGCAGAAAAAAAAAAGAAGAAGAAAGGCAGATAATAAGTAGATAAATGAAAAGAAAACAAGGAAACTTTGGGAGGTCTGGGGTGTGTGTATCCCCTCGATTGTGTTGATGGCAGCGTGGGAGTTTGTATGCATTCAAATTCATCAAATTTTACCCCCAGAGTATGTGTAATGTTTTGTATATCGATTATACCTCCATAGAGCTATTGATAAAGATATTGGGGCGCCTGGGGGGCTCAGTCGGTTGGGCATCTCACTTCGGGGCACGTCATGATCTCACGGTCCGTGAGTTCGAGCCCCGCGTCGGGCTCTGTGCCGACAGCTCGGGGCCTGGAGCCTGCTTTGGATTCTGTGTCTCCCTCTCTCTCTCTGCCCCTCGCCTGCTCACCCTCTGTCTCCCTCTCTGTGTCAAAAATAAACATTGAAAAATAAATAAAATAAAACCGTGTGCAAAATCTCAGGCGTGACGGGATTAAATTATACGGCTTTGCCTTGCTTGGTGTTGGGCAGCCAGGCTCCTTGGAATATTTATAGCCGTACCCCCAACCTGCACCTCCCGTTCGTCCCTGAAGCCTGGCTCACGAGTCCTCTCAGCCACATGAGATGACCCCCACGTGTGCACTGACTCACCTGGCCCTGACAGGTAGGACCGTGCACGGAGGAGGTGGGGCGGGGGGCCGGGGCCGGGGCTTCCTGTGGTTTCCGGGTCCTGCTTGTAGCATCGTCGTGAACGCTGAGCTCTTGTGTCGTGCCCTTGCTGCTTCAAGGTTACCTGCAGCTCACGTCCACTAATGTTAGGTATCGCCTTCCACGCCTGTATCCACATCCACACCTGCCCCGGCTCCACGCTTCTATCCACACGCCCATTTCCGTGCACGTCAGCATCACTGCTGGGCCCCCAGGTAAATTCCCCACCTGGACTCTCGGCGTCTTCAACACGCCAGGACCCCGGGTCCGTGCGGGGAAGGCGCCTTCAGCCATGGGCGTCCCCATCAGCCTCCGCGTGAAAAGTAGACGCGAACCCCTTGAGGGCTTAGAGATGTTCTCATCGGTGAACCGCATGTGGAGATTCGCAAGTGGGATCGACCGAGGCCACAGCCGCCCCAGACGCCGGCTGATGAACATATGGGCCCCTGAAAGGAAAACATTTATTTTCAGCATTTAAATCGTTATTAAACAAGACACAGCCTGCAAACAGTTCTCGCAATCGAAACGTGATCCGGCAGTTGGCTGCGGGAAGAGCCCCAGATGCAAACCATTAAATTATCTAAGAATTAAAGCGTTTCACATTTGCGGTCCCACCCATCAGGAAAGCGTTTGATTTGAAATCGTAATTGGCCGATGTCCTTTCGGGGAAATGTCCAGGATGCTGTTCATGGAAGCAGACAGCACACGAGCCCGGCCGCGGCTTTCCAGGAGGCCACGGCACGGTGATGTGCTAGCGGCCAGCCTGCACCCAGAGCCGTGGGTCCCCGGAACCACCCGGGTGCCCCTATTATGCTTCTTAAACATTGCATTCGTTCAGAGAGAAACTCCCAGATGCTGCGTTTTTCAGATGCCAACCAAAGCCCCCTCCCAGCCTCCCATGCAGACCACATGCGGACTCTTTTCGCTTAAACAACAAGGTCAGATGCCTCCCCTGCCCGTTTTCCAGAAGGTGCGTTGTTATTCTCTTGGGGTTTTGTCAAGAGAAGTGTAATGACTCCTTTCCCATCCAGTGAGACGATGTGAATCGCTTAAGGGGGATTGAACGAGAACCAAGGTATCTTATGTTACTGTTTTCTGTTGCAAACAACTGAAATTTATTCTCTCCCACTTCTGGAAGCGGGAACCAAAGTATTTTAAAGAACAGCCCCCCAAGTTCTTGGTTGGAAGGACAGTTTTAACGCCCACGCAGCATTGGCCCCCATTCATTTATAATTTTTCGGGTTTATGGCTCAAATGCCACATGGATGAACTGTGGAGATTTGTGTATCCTGCATCCCCATCACCTGTTTTCCTATCCCCCCCCCCACCCCGCCCACCTCCCCTCTGCTGACATCATTGTGTTCTCTGTAGTTAAGACTCTGGTTCTTGGTTTGCCTGTCCCTCTGTCTTTCTCTTTCTGTCCCTTATGTTCATGTTTTGTCTCTTAAAGTCCTCCTATCACTGAAGCCATATGATTTTCGTCCTTCTCTGACTGACTCATTTCACTTAGCATAATACCCTCCAGTTCCATCCACGTAGTTGCAAATGGCAAGATTTCATTCTTTTTCATCACCGAGTAATACTCCATTGAATGTATAAACCACATCTTTTTTTTTTTTTTTAATTTTTTTTTCAACGTTGTTTATTTATTTTGGGACAGAGAGAGACAGAGCATGAACAGGGGAGGGTCAGAGAGAGAGGGAGACACAGAATCGGAAACAGGCTCCAGGCTCCAAGCCATCAGCCCAGAGCCTGACGCGGGGCTCGAAGTCACGGACCGCGAGATCGTGACCTGGCTGAAGTCGGACGCTTAACCGACTGCGCCACCCAGGCGCCCCAAAACCACATCTTTATCCATTCATCCATCGATGGCCATTTGGGCCCTTTCCGTACTTTGGCTATGGTCAATAGGGCTGCTATAAACATGGGGGTGCACGTGTCCCTTCGAAACAGCACACCTGTATCCCTTGGATAAATGCCTTTCAGTACAACTGCTGGGTCGTAGGGTCGTTCTATGTTTAGTTTTTGGAGGAACCTCCATACTGTTTCCCAGAATGGCTGCACCAGCTTCTTCCCACCAGCAGTGCAAGAGGGATCCCCTTTCTCCGCATCCTTGCCAACAGCTGTTGTTGCCTGAGTTTTTTTTTAATGATTATTTTTGAGAGAGAGAGACAGAGAGTGAGCAAGGGAGGGGCAGAGAGTGGGAGACACAGAATTCAAAGCAGGCTCCAGGCTCCGAGCTGTCATCCCAGAGCCCGATGCGGGGCTCAAACCCACGAACCGTGAGATCGTGACCTGAGCTGAAGTCGGATGCTCAACCGACTGAGCCCCCCAGGCACTGTGTTGTTGCCTGAGTTGTTAATATTAGTCATCCTGACAGGCGTAAGGTAGTATCTCGTTGTGGTTTTGATTTGTGTTTCCCTGATGACGAGTGATGTTGAGCATGTTTTCATGTGTCTGTTGGCCATCAGGATGTCTTCTTCGGGGAAGTGTCTGTTCATGTCTTCTGCCCATTTCTGCACTGGATTACTTCTTTTTACGAGGGAGTTGTAGGAGTGCCGGTATGTTATGGACATTAGTCCCTTATCAGATATGTGGTTTTCAAATACTTTCTTCCATTCTGCACGTTGCCTTTTCGTTAAAGTTTAACAGAAAATGTCATTTCATCCAGGAAAAAGGCACTGAGCACGTTTCTCAAATGCAGAGATAACTCCAGGGACAGTTGGAGTTCTCAGTCCTCTCCTGGAATTTAATCAGCGAACCCAAGACTGACAGAGAGACGCTCACACTGTTTGAATCCCGAGTTTCGGCGGCTCGTTTTCCACCAAGTTACGTCCTGGAGGATGTCTGTCTGCAGCAAGAGAGCCCAGTGTGAAACACAGAGGGAAGTAGAGAGCTGAGAAGGTGCCAGAAACTCTCAGGGGATCCCTGAGGAGCTGTTCATCCCCGCTTGATGGGACTGACCATCCGGGGCTCCCTTGCGGCTATGCGTGGCCACGTGATGACCTCTGGGCCCAAGAATGAGCTCTTCTCCACTTTTTCCCTTGCTGGTTAGAATGCAGTCGTGAGGGCTGGAGTGTCTGCAGCTATCTTGGGGCCCACGAATCATAAACAGAAATGTGTCAGGCCAATAAAAGTCTCCTTAATTGCTTAAAGAGCAAGAATGATCTCTTCTCCACTTTTTCCCCTGCTGGTTACAATGCAGTTGTGAGGGCTGGAGTGTCTGCAGCTATCTTGGACCATGAGTAGGAAGTCTCACACTGACGATGGTGCAGTGACAACATAAAGGATACCTGACCTCTTGGGTCGTTAACAGCCTGCCTTCCTCTCTCTGGCCTCATATCATGACACAGAGAAATAATTTCCATCTTATTTAGATTCTTACTTGTTTGTATCATAATGCGTTAAAACTAACCCAAATTCGTGTCTGTGTGCATGTGTGTGTTGTCTACCTGCTTCATTCACAGCCCCTGGCACTGCACAACGACACGGGGACATAGGAGCTTTGAAACTGCATTGCAGGGGCGCCTGGGTGGCGCAGTCGGTTAAGCGTCCGACTTCAGCCAGGTCATGATCTCGCGGTCCGTGAGTTCGAGCCCCGCGTCAGGCTCTGGGCTGATGGCTCGGAGCCTGGAGCCTGTTTCCGATTCTGTGTCTCCCTCTCTCTCTGCCCCTCCCCCGTTCATGCTCTGTCTCTCTCTGTCCCAAAAATAAATAAAAAATGTAAAAAAAAAAAAAAAAAAAAAAAAAAAAAAAAGAAACTGCATTGCAATTTCCCCGTCAGGGTCCCTATCATGCTTTGCGAAAGGCCCTCGGCATTCGTGTTCTTGCCCTTTGCGTTTGTAAAAGGAACACTCTTCTTTCTTGGAAGGGAGTGACTGAGGCTTTCACAAGACCCTCGAGCTGTGTTTTTCTTACATCAGATGCGGAGGCTCGGGCCAAGCAGCATTTCCTGGCCGTGAGCACTTCCTGCCTGCACTCATGGTTTCGTGCCCCTGAGGATTTTCTGTCACCTGAGCCTCCCATCCCCAGAATAAGCTCCATATGACCTCACACTCACGTCCACACACCTTGCTCCGCAATCTCAATGCCCCTCCTTTACTCGGAGCAAAAGGAGGCAAAACCTGGGGCACAAAGGAAGCAGCTTTAAGCCTCCTTCCCCTTAAATAGCCCTCTGGCCCGTGAGACCAGATGGGACCTCACAGCGTGTCTCCCAGTTACCCTCTTGGGACAGTTGGCACCTGTCCAGCGCTTACCCACAGAGCAAAACACATTTTCCATCTCTGGTCTCCCACGTAGAAATTCTACGCATTTTCCTGCGGCATTCCCCGCCCTGTGTGGGGTGACCCCGTCTTGCCTCTGCACGCGTGTGCCTCCCAAGAGCTTTGCACAGCCTTCTGCGAGGCCACCATGCTGTTAATCCCTGTGGGCATGTGCTCCTTCCCTGAATGACTGGTCAGCATTTATTGAGCACCTACTGACGACCAGCTGCTGGTCTAGGCTCCCGAGGGAGACAGCCCAGTGAACAGCAAAGGGAAAACAGACCCCTTGACCATCACTCCATCCAGGATGGCCTCTGTCTGCTCACATGACTGACACACACGTGTGTGTGTCTAATGAGACATGGGATTGCACCCACATCGATACAGAGCCCCTGTGCGCCCAGCCCGCTGCCCTGGTCATTTCCCTGTGCGATGCAGGCTTGGGCTTTCCAGCACGTTGCTCACCAAAGCCGTACTCTTTCCAGAGGTTGCCCACACAGGACACTGATGGATGACTCCTGCCCCCACCTGAGCTGTGCCACAAGGAGGGGGAGGGGCTGCCAGCGCTGGATGCAAATACACTAACGAGGCTTTAATATTTGCGGCATACGGAGCGGGTGTTTGCGAAAACAAACGTGCGACGATAACATCTCGCGGAGAATATTGATAGAAAATCAAAGCGTCCTCAAGCTGGCAACCCTTCCTTCCCATCCGCAAGCCTCTTTAATTAATTTAAAGATCTCCTCATTGGAACACACAAATGAAAATGCTTATTAATCAGGGAAGCTTTCAGGCCACGATCAATCATTTCTTATGTAAACCACTGTCTTGTGACCTGAACTGGGTGTGTGACTGTGGAGAAGTGATTTATATCGCTAAGCGTGTCTATTTGCCCTTGAAACCCGTTCCAAGTGACTGAAAGTCTCACGGTGAATGGCTGTGTGAGCACAGCAGGAAAAAGGCAGCACAGATTTTTGTAAGCCCCCTTGTCCCTGGCTCTCAGGGGTGGGCACTGGGGGGATTTGGAGGGGAGACCCACACGAGGGACACGACACAGAGTGGGGACAGCTGGGCCATCCTGTGGCATGGCCACACCCATGCCCACCCATGTCCACCACCCCAGTGCGAAATGCCCACTGTGGTGCAGACAGGGAGCCCTCACAGCCATTTCCAAGAGTGGCTTTGGAAGCCACCTGTTGTCATGTAGAATGACGCATAAGTATAAGTCAAGACAGTTGGACACAGAGCCTGTAAATGGAAAGACAGGATGCCATGGAACCCTAGCCCTGTGACCCTGACCCCGTTTAAAAAATTTTTAAATGTTTTTATTTATTTTTGAGACAGAGACAGACAGACAGAGTGGGGGAGGGGCAGAGAGAGAAGGAGGCACAGAATCCAAACAGGCTCCAGGCTCTGAGCTGTCAGCACAGAGCCCGACGCAAGGCTCGAACTCACAGACCGTGAGGTCATGACCTGAGCCGAAGTTGGACGCTCAGCTGACTGAGCCACCCAGGCGCCCCTCCCTGACTCCATTTTAATGCCATCTTCTGAGCCTGAGATCTCCAGTTACGTGGAAACTGTCCCTGTCATCTCCAAACCTGAAGCGTACTATTATTAATTAGTACTATTACTCATATTTACAAAAAGAAAAGTGATGGGGGCACCTGGGTGGCTCTGTTGGTTGAGCATCACACTCTATTTCGACTCAGCTCATGATCCCAGGGCACGGAATCAAGTCCCAGGGCTCCTTGCTAAGCGCGGAGCTTACTAAAGTTTCTCTCTGCTAAAAGAAAAAGAAAAGGGATTGAGGTTAGTCATTACACTGCAGCCACAAGAAAGGAATTTGAGCTCACAGATACTGTGGCTGTTTCATTGAACCACCAGGCTGCTGCTGGCATTTGTTACAACACACACCCTGTACTTTTATACCCAGTCCATGTATCCTGCAGCTTCAGACTCAGGAGCTTGTTGGGATTATTTGCCTGGTGCACGGACCCAGCCCCCTGCTCTTGAACCTCAGTCTTTCTGTTCGTCCATTCCCCCCTGATTAGGGATATCAGACCATAATGAGCTACCCTGGGGACTCTCCAGTTCTACTCATGAGCCCTCTGGCCCCTCCCATCCTATTGTGTTTGTATGAGGTTTTTTTTCTTCTTTTTTGAAGGAGAGTATTTCTAAATCTGCATTTTTGCCCTGTACTTGCTTGAAGCCTTTCTTACCCAAAAAAGACCCCACAAGAGAGTCTATGTCAGGGTTTCCTAATTTCAGCACTATTAACCTGTGGGCTGCATGTTAGTCATTTCAGGCTGTATAACAAAATATCACCGATGGGGAACCTTAGATAACAGACCTGGATTTTGCAAAATCCTGGAGGCTGAAAGTCTGAGGTCAAGGTGACAGCGTGGCTTGGTGCTAAGAAGGTTCTCTTCCTGGCCTGCAGACAGATTCATTCTTGCTGTGTCCTCAAATGGTGGAAAGAATGAGGGGGGCGGCAGGAGGGAAAGATTACAAAGACACTAATCTCACTGTGGGGGCCCCACCCTCAAGCCTGATCATGTCCCAAAGACCCTACCTCCTGATATCATCCCATTGTGGTTGGGGCCTCCATATATGAGTGGGAATGGAGGGGGACAGAAGCATTAAGTCTGTAATAGGGTGAGATAGTTCTGCGTTTTGGGTACCGTCCTGTGCATTGTAAGGTATCGAACATCATCTCTGCTCTCCTATCACTGGAGGCCAATACCCTCCTTGCCTCTATTGTCACAACCAAGAGTGTCTCCAGACCTGGCCAAGTGTCCCCTGGAAGGTACAATCACCCCCTGGCCTAGCTTAAAGGGGACCAGTCTCTACCTCTTTGCTCCCTCTGGTTGACAGAAAAGATGCAGAACAGCACTGCATGATATAGGATGACAGTGTCCATGATGCTGTCCCTCTTCTAGAGTTATGTCCTGGGTTTGAAACTTCAGGGGTCAGAGAGGAAGGGAGACCCAGGTCAGGCTCAGGGACAAGATGTTGGGGGAGCCTAAGGTCACAAGAGACTCTATAAATACCAAAATGCAAGGGAGTGTAACAGTCAGCTCTGTGGCTGCCATAACAAGCACATCCCTGAAGGAGAACGGCCACTGCGTGGGTCACATCATTCAATGCTAAGAGAGTCTGTGGCTCACGTACCAGGGCAAACATGGACAGTGGCTGGCAAGCTCCGCTAAAGGAAAAGTTATAAGTAACCATATAATTTCCTGTCTGAAAGGAACAAAAAATCACCACAGAGAAGAGATTGTCTTTGACTCAGAGAACATACAGCATCTGTTGGGAAAAGAGTCTACGTTTAGTGATTCATATCACAAGCCCTCCACCTTCACCATTTATCCAAAAATTGCAATAATTTGGACACCGTATTCTAAAACACCTCACCCCTGTCTTTCTAACAGGCACAAGAAGTTGCAAATCAATAAAAAAAAAACCACGGTGCAGGTGACCATTTGATTCCCTTCCTGAAAAGGGGCCCCACACATCTCCGAATGTCACCTGTATGAGGACTCCTATAAAAAAAGTAAAGGCCACAAAAAAGGACACCCCCTGATTCAGACTTGGTGACCGTTCCGTAAGGGCACCGTTGCATTTTCCTTCTGCTGTGTGGAAAAACAGGAGACGTTTTCTCAGGAAATCAATACGTAGATCGATTTCCAAAAGAAGAGAATCACTTCCAGTTAGAAGAAATTAAAAGCACTTACAATGGGTATGATCGTTACACACGATCACTGTCATATATTTTCCTCGGTAAATGCTTACAAATTATTACTTCAAATGGTCGTATCCGCCCCAAATGAATTTTTATTCTTCACAAACGTCCTTTCTAGGTGGTTTACGGATTCAACATTGTTTTCTTTGGTTGGTCTGAGTGGCAAAGGGGCTTTGTGCCTGCCAGAATCCCATTCCCCCAAGAACCAAACAGCCTCGTTGGATCTCACCCCACATGAACTATTTATAGGTGAAACTGATGTCCTTCAATGTGCTTTAATTTGGGGGAACACTCTTTTGCCTTCAAAACGGCGCTGTCTCTGTTGAACCCCAAACCTGATTTCCAAGGAAATGGCTAGCTTCGGTCTCAAGTGTTGACCTCGGTCTGTGAAATGATGTGTGTGTGTGTGTGTGTGTGTGTGTGTGTGTGTGTGTGTTTCCACACCTCTCTGGGGAGCGCTGTGATCACTTTATTATTTATAGATTAAAGCACATTGTTGCTAATTAACAGTGTTCTAGTTGTCGGTGGGTACGTCTGCTGGCTTTGATGTTTTTCTGATGTTGTATTTTGGGAATTCTGCACGCTGCTCTCCTTGGCATAGTTTTGGGTTTGGGAACCTGAGCTTCTGAGCAATTATTTAATGTACCATGATATTGATGTGTGTCCATTATCTCAAGAAATACCTCACCGTATCACTTTCTGAAAACTCCTTCTTTCAGGGTCAACAGAAACGGGTTCTCGGCACTCAGAGTTCCCACACCAACGTGCCGGATTGTGCAAACCACCTCCCGTCCTGCTCACCAAGCCGTTCTTGGAAAAGCGGCCCATAGCCAGGCACAGAACTGTCCCAGGAGGACCTCACTGAGAGAGCTCCAGAAAATCCCACCAAAGGGCCAGCACATTCTTACTTTGCTAACCAAGGTGGGCATCTTGACTGAGACACACACACGCCGTCTTTCCATCAGCACATGTGATACCCTGGTGCGGTAGAGTTTAGATGACACGTGTAGGTTAAATAGGGTCGCTTTCCCTAAAATGTACGCCCACCCAGAGCCTGCAATTGGGGCCTGATTTGGAAACAGGATCTTTGCAGATGTGATTAAGTAAAGGCTCTCAAGTTGAGATCATCCTGGATCAGGGAGGCCCTAAATCCAACTGATTCTCATAAGAAATGGGAGAGGAGAGACACAGACATAGAAGACAAGTCATGTGAAGGTGGAGGCAGAGACGGGAGGGACACGGCCACAAGTCCAGGGATGCCTGGAGCCCCAGAAGCTGGAGGAGGCGGGAAGGACCCTTCCCTGGAGCCACTGGAGGGAGCACGGCTCTACCCTGCCTGGATCTCAGTGGTCCTTCCCTACCTGGATCTCAGTGGCCCTTCCCTGCCTGGATGTCAGTGGTCCTGCCCCTCCTGGATCTCAGTGGTCCTACCCTGCTTGGATCTCAATGGTTCTGCCCTGGCTGGATCTCAGTGGTCCTGCCCTGCCTCAGTCTCAGTGGCCCTGCCCCTCCTGGATCTCAGTTGTCCCACCCTGCTTGGATCTCAGTGGTCCAGCCCCTCCCAGACCTCAGCAGCCCTGCCCCACCTGGATCCCAATGACCCTGCCTTGCCTAGACCTTACATATTTGGTCTCCAGAACTGGGAGAACATGAGTTCCTATGGTGGTAAGCCACCTGGTCTGTGGTATTTGTAGGATTGTGACAAGACACCAACGCAGCTTTGTGTCATTTCTGCCACATGAAAACAGTGGGCTGGCCACAGCTGGTTTCTTCATGAAGAAACATTCAGCCTACTTGGCCCAGCAACGATGGAGCTGGCTGATTCGTGCAGCTACAGAAAATATGCACACCTGCCTGGGCCGCTGGACACACATTCAGAAATCTGACCAAGTGGCCATGGGTGCTTTTATAGCTAACTGTTAGGGGAAAAAGAGGGAGGGACTTGGGTATGATTGGTTCTCCCCAAAAAATATCACATGGACTGTGTTTGTCTGTAGACTCCAGAACAGAAGGCTGGGTAGAACGTTCATATCTTCAAGCAAATGCAACTTTTTTAAATTGACAGCATCTCCATTCATTTACAGGATATACTGATACTAAATGTCTCTCTTGATGTGCACACACACACACACACACACACACAGCAGACTGAAATCAACATGGCTCCAGTAACGGCTCAGAGGTCTCTCTTGCACATGTACGTGTTATGGTGTGTGTGTGTGTGTCCATGTGTGATAAAGATTGTGTGTCCATTGGGGCAATTCAGGTAGAGGACGGAAGACAAATGCATCTGTATTTCACCCAAGATAGACAAAGTTGGTTTGGGTTAATGTTGGGATGCCATTGGACATGGGGGGATGGTGTCATCGTTGTTCCCAGGTCCAAGTTGGACAGATGTTGGACGATCTCTCTAATCCAGAATCCCAATCCTCTAGACTCTAGCCAAATGTGTCCAGCTTGTGGGCAGCCAGGGATCTTGAGTGGGGAGACTTCCTCCCTGTGCCCTTAGGACACCACCTCCAACACCCACACGGTCCAGGTTAACACCGAGCCCCACAGACTGGGAGAATCTTCCTGGAAAAGCAGAGCCACAGCATGGGAGAAAAGTGGATTCCAGTCCGGAGACTGAGCATATCTCCTTACAAATGAACACAGTCATTTCTAGATAGATACGACTGATGGATGTACCAGCCCAACTTCTGAGTTGGCTTTGCATGACGTCATGATCCCTCAAAGACTGATGAATCCAATGGGAGTTTCCCCTGGCTGCTGTAACAACAGACCCCAGACCAAGGGCGCACATGTGCTGTCTCCCAGTTCTGGAGACCAGGAGTCTGAGATCAAGGTTTCTGCAAGGTTGGTTCCTTCGGAGCCCCATGAGGAAGGGATCCGTTCCGCGCTTCCCTCCGTGGCTTGTAGGACGCCATCTTCTTGCCATTCCACCTAGTGTTCCCTCTCTGCATGCGTCTACACCCGAGTTTCCCTTTTTAGGGATACCGGTTGAATTAGGGCCCGCCCTAATGACCACATCATAACTTCCCTAACTGCTTCTGCAATGACCTTGTTTCTGAATAAGGCGCCATTGCGATGCACCAGGGGTTAGTATCCCAATGCCATTTTGTTGGGATGCAATCCAACCCACATCAAACATGTCGCAAAGATACAAAGACTGAATCCACAAGAAAGAAAATAAATCGAAACCCAAATGCGGACCCTGTACTGCTGCTTACATGACATCCTTTCTTTCTGTGTTTAAAATATAATTTATTGTCAAATTGGTTTCCATACAACACCGAGTAGCTCATCCCAACAGGTGCCCCCCTCAATGCCCATCACCCACTTTCCCCTCTCCCCGACCCCCACCCCCCATCAGCCCGCAGTTTGTTCTCTGTATTTAAGTGTCTCTTGGGGTTTGCCTCCCAAATCAGGAAACTATGACATCCTTTCTTAATATTTCTTCCTTCTCAAGAGGGTCTCAAAACCTTCTTAGGTCTTGTAGCAATTAAAGAGAGTTGCCTGAAGCATTAAAGCCTCTGGGTTTCCTTGGGTCCCTGGAAAGGCCTTTGGTTGGGGGAGAGGGGGTTCTTAAACCTGACGACTCTGGGGGAAGCATACATTTTAATTGTGCATTGCTGAAGGGCTGACTGTGGATCTGATCTTTATCTGCCCCAGTTGGAGGACGCGGTAGGCGTCTCATCACAGCGAGAAAGCGAACCTGTTTGCGGCTTCAATGTGTGTTCAATTTTCAGTCCCGTGAAACTGGTTTTAATTTGAGAATGCAGTGTAGTGTTTCCCCTCTCTAACTTTTCAGTCAGAACACCCAGATTTCACGGACAGCAGAAATTACAGACACTTTTCTTGTCGATCTCATTTTGGTTCCTCTCCCCGGCGTCCCTGATGAAATGCTCCCTCCCCTCGTCTGAAGGGAAATTCGAGATTCCCTTACACGGTAACACGTTCCACGCTTTGATTTTCCTGATGGAAAAACATGAGCATTTCCGAGAATAAACCTTTCGAGGAATAATACATCAAAGGGCAATGAAACGGAAATCATGGGTGGGGGGAGGAGGAGTGCACGTGGGCGGACGACGCCTCGATGGCGTAACGAGCTGATAGGAAATATCTTCACGGGGTCGCCATTTGGAAGCTATGGGAAGAGTTTACACGCTACAAAATGATCTGCTAAAAATCTCCTTCATCAGTTACCAGGGGGACCCCTTCTAATCTCGTTAGTGTCACAAGGCGGGGAGGAGGGGTGAGACTCAGTAGCAAAGGCTTTGCTGAGGTTTGGAAAGTGGGGCTCTCATGCACACTGCAGGGCTCCTGTGAGCTGAGACATCGTCCAACGTGGTCAGAGCCCCCAGGTTCCGGGGACACAGCCCCCAAAGGGCTGCACTGCTGGGCAAAGTCCGCAGACACAAGCACCCCCGTCGGGAACTTACAAGCCATTAGGGTTGCTGACACATGGACGTCGTGTCCTTCTGACTTGTCACGACTCAGCACGTGTGCCTGGGGTGGCCACGGCTGTGTGTTCACATCACCACACCTTCCGACGTCCTTCCTTGAACCATGGAAGTCTGATGGCACTGCAAGAAATTTTTCTTCTCCTCCCCCTTCTTCTCCTGCCTGTCCCCCCTCTCTCTCTGTCCCCATCCTTGTCTCTCTCCTCTCTGTCTCTGTGTCCCTCCCCATGCCTCCTTCCCCACCTCTGTCTCTGTCTCTCCCTACTTTCCGCTCCTTCCCCTCAGTGCAGGGTTATCCTGGAAGGTGGACACCTCAGCTGAGAGGTAGAGTGCCATTGGCTTGTGCCTTGACCAGCCCCTACAGAACATAGAAAACACAGCTACTCCCAGGACATCTTCTCAAAGTTGCCCCATTTCTCTTAACAAGGTGCGTCCCTTCAGTTGCCTTCCTGGGGGCGCCTGGGTGGCTCAGTCGGTTGAGCATCTGACTTAGGGCTCAGGTCATGGTCTCACGGCCTGTGGGTTCGAGCCCCGCGTCGGGCTCTGTGCGGACAGCTCGGAGCCTGGAGCCTGCTTCGGATTCTTTGTCTCCCTCTCTCTCTGCCCCTCCCCTGCTCACACTCTGTCTCTGTCTCTCTCAAAAATAAATAAACGTTAACAAAAATTTTAGAAGACTGTCCTTAGCTCAGAGCGTTTCTTGTGAACAAAATGGGACAATGGTTGACTAGCAAACAAAATCCTGACATAGACTTCCCACTGGGTTGAAGCAAGGCGTTTTCAGGAAACAAAAATTGACGAACTATGCTACGAACAGACCTCTACCAGAGGGAATATGATAAAGAGAACTCAACGCAGAAGAGAAATGACCCAAATAGAACATTAAAATTCATGAAGGAATGAAGTGAATTTTAATCACGAGGTGATAAAAATGCCAAATTGTGTGGGTAATTGTAAATAAATATTGGCGTTATAAAACAATCATGTCTTAAGGGTGTTAAAATGTATGGAGAATGAAAATGCATGACAATGATGTATAAATCAGGGGGACGTAAATGAAGTTAAATGTTCTAAGGTATTTTCATTGTCTAGAAAGAAAATAAAAGTAATTAATGTTAGACTTTGAAAATTCAAGGGCATATTTGTAATCTTGAGGATAACCTTCCCAAGAATAGTACAAGATATATGACTTCCTAGTTAACAATGGTGGTGATGGCAGTAATTATAATAAAAAATTAAAAACTCAAATGCTCCAAAAGAAGAAAGAAGCAAAAAAAAAAAAAAAAAAAGATCAACATTCGAGGGACACGTAAGGAGCACACACTAAGATAGTATGCTTGTGTATGTTTGTAGTGTTTCCAAGCATATAAATGTCCATATGCTTGAAAATTAAATTTCCACATATCCAAATTAAATTCCAAATTAAATAACCCATGTGTCACAAGAGACACTGGAAAATACTCTAAACTGAAAGACAATGAAAACAAAATAAATCAAAATATTAAGAATGCCACTCATACCCATGCAGACTGCAAAATATATAGTTTAAAGGTGACTAGATTTGAAAAATACCAATGTGCAAATGCACCCTTAAAAATTAGAAAAAGAACAGCAAAACCTCACATAAATTAGTATGAATAAAATAACAGAAGTGGATTAGAACCAATCAAGAGGAAAATAGATGCATACAATAGAACACTACAGAGTCAAAGACTCAACAACATGAAAAAAATAAAATTGACATTTGAAGAAATAGACAATATAAAGTCTTACTACCACAAAAGAGATTGAATCGGTAGCTGAATCACTGATTCAAACAAACCTGGGGCCAAAAGGCTGTAACCTGTATATTCTACCACATTTTTAAGGAATAACAATGCCAATTTTAGTCAAAATCTATATTCCAAAGATAAAAAAGAGGAAACAGTCATAACTCATTTTATGTCACCGGCATAACCCTTACACTGAAATCCAAGAAACATAGCAGACCAATCTCTTTTGCGAACATAGATACAAAAATATCAAATAAAATATTGGTGACTTAAAAAAAGATAAATCATACGGAGTCCGATTTAAGCTAGGAATGAAAACTGGTTTAATAACGTAAATCATGGGGATGCCTGGGCAGCTCAGTTGGTTGAGCGTCCGACTTCGGCTCAGGTCATGATCTCGCAGTTCGTGGGTGCGAGCCCCACATCAGGGTCTGTGCTGACTGCTCGAAGCCTGGTGCCTGCTTCCGATTCTGTGTCTCCCTCTCTCTCTGTACCCCTCCACTCATGCTCCCCCCCCCTCTCAAAAATCAATAAACATTTTAAAAATTAAAAAAAAGAAGTCTTAAAAAAAAAAGAAGCAAATCAATCGACCAATATTTTGGAAAACTAGAAATATAAGGGATTTCCTTCAATCTGATACGAGATATTTAGAAAAGATTTACAATGATCATTGCACTTACTGTTGAAATGTTGAAATCTTTTGACATCGGCAGAGAGAGAGCACGATTTACACTGATTTACGTGTCCCTCGGACGCCTACCTTTACCCCATCCATCATGTCCACTGCCTGAGTAACCGTGGGCTGGGTTGCACAGATGACGTCCTCACTGCCCCAGCGTGGGGAAACCGAGCCCCAGTCGGCTCGGTGATGCTCCCCACCACCTGTCACACAAGCCGCGAGGCAGGGCGATGGGTGGGCACAGGGGTCCTCTGGTGACACATCCCACAAGTGTGGACTTTCCTAGGAATGCAACACCCACTCACTCAGAAGCCCTGAACGAATCCGTCCTGAACGGTGAGCGTAGGAGTTTAGCCATAAACAGTGGTCCTGGATATGCTACAAGTCCCTCCTGTAGGAGCTCAGGTATCCCCGTACCCCGCAGAGTTGGGCACCTTTTATCCAGTTCACTGAAGTAGAAACCGAGAAGCAGAGAGGGCCCCACTGGGGAAGGCAGATCAGGGCTCCTGTCCTGTGACCTCTGCACCTGAAGCCATGGGGTGTGTTCTCAGTGACCCAAGAGCTGTTTTCAGGAACGGTGGTCCCATCCTTTTTCAGTCAAACCGGGTGGTCCTTGTGAGGCTGTCCTGTGCCTGGGCTCCTTAGAAGGCCCCTTAGAGCAGTTTAGGGACAGCACATGGCCCAGTGGAGGGTCCCCTTCTGTGACTGCACCCTGCCTCTCCCCACCTGCCAGGAAGCCAGGCTGAAGGATGCCCCATGACACCTCCGTGTCTCAGGCCGCCATATTTCCACCAGTCTTGGCCACCGAATATGGAAGGACAGCATGTTCAACTTCTGGAATAGGATTCCACAGCTTTGTACTGGTTCTGCTCATTCTTGATGAGTGTGGGGTGGAGGGGGAAAGGATTCCTGCCTCGTCCCTCTGCTTCAGAGCCTCCTGCCTTCACAAGGACATTCCCGATGCCTCTCTGATCTCCCCCACGCTCACCAAGGATCCCTTCCTCTCCAGGAGATCCTGGCCCCTTCCTTGACGTTTTGAGCTGCATTCAAGTTACGCCTTCCCCGTTGGGACGTTGAAACCCAATCCAGACCTTTGCAACTCTGTGCCAGACCTCAGACATCTCTGTGGAAACCACCACCCTTCGTGCGCGTGCTCTTGGAAAACAAATGTGTAGACACGTCTTCACCATCATTAGGCAACATTGTAGGGGTGGGACTGGTTGGACAATGGAGAGCCAGATGGGTTCCCTGTGGCCTGTCGGGGAGGGTACCCTGCTCTGTTCGATGCAGCCTTCTGTTAGCATTGCCCAAAACGTGGCGCCCTCAGACAACCACAGCGGGACCCTCCCGCTCGGCCAACCAGCCTCCGGAATTTGGAACTTCCCCTCAAAACAAAGGCTTGTCATCTAAGCATTGAATTTAAAGACCCCTTGGTGTTATTTTTGAACACTGGACGTTAATGATAAACCTCACCTTTGTTTTCTGATTTTTTTACCACGTTGATTTAAATACCCCCGACAGCCCCGATCCAATCTTCCCATTCAACCTGACTGACGTGACATGCATGTGCGTGTAAAAGCTCTCAATTATGCATAATCCAATGTTTTCTAGGGTTTTAATTGAATCACTAGTCTCAAACTTGTTATTTTTAATTTACAACATTTGATTTCTGACACTGGTCCCTCTATGTCATAAATTATGCAGGCGAGAGCCTTAGTTGTGTGGGTGATTAAAAAAAACTAATTAGGCATGATTAAAAAAAACTAAAACAGAGACCTCTTAAATATGTGCATGTTACCATGCAGAGAAGGCTTATTTCGCTGGAAATGCCTCATTTTCTTTCTAAGAGATTATGTTCAGTTTCGTACAATTTGATTGATTTTGACAGAAATGAAAGAAAATGTAGGATTTTTTTCCCCCTTCCTGAATATATACCAGAAATTGCATTACATGGCCCGTTGATGTGGATTTCTCCCACAGCTCATTGAATATAATTTTGTTAAGTGGGCAGGAAAATGAACATGAAGAAAACGCAATGTAATCCAGCATTTTCTTTGGCACGGGAAGCGAGGTCAGGACAGGGCTGTGCGCACCCGACAGGATCGACAATTAGAGTTATTGCCCTTTCAAGCTCCAGCTAATGACAGGGCAGAGGAAGAGGACGGGGAAAGTGTAACTTTCTGAACCAAGGACTCCAGCTAGCGTCACGGGAGCCTGGGGTCACGGGATACTCTCCACCAGGTGGCTGAGGGCTTACGAGGCTGGGGCTGAGGCTGGCTTGAATCCACGGACATCCCACGGATGCTGCCTTTCAGCACAGGACACCCGGCTTACCTCCTTTCCGTTGGGAGCCTGTTTCCTTCTTGCCTTTGTCTCTGTCCACCCCCCAAAGGCACTGGCGACGAGCAAAATGGAGAGCTTTCTCATCCTCCTGGGACATTACGCTCCCGTGTGCCTAACGGGAGGCAGCCCAAAGACGTGTCGGGGACACCCCGTCCCCCTGCTCATTCGGAGTTCTATTTAGGAGACAGAATCCCACCGGAGGCTTGGGGAGTAGGTGCAGAGAAAGGGGCGCTCTGGGGCCAACCAAGTGCGAGGACCTTCCTTGACCAATGGCGTCTTGTGTAGTTGGGAAACCGTGGTCATCAACCGTGAGCATCTGGTAAAAACAAGAATAACACAATCCTGGCGGCCACAGAATGGTACGTCCGACCAAAGGAGCCATGCTTGGGAGCTCTCTGCACTCAGAACCAAAATTGATGGGTGCCCGTGGCTTCCGGGTCAGGCTATGTGCATTCTTTCGGGGTCAGGTAGAGAAAGACAAGGCTAGAGACACAGAATCCCTCCTCCAAAGAGAGTCTAAATATTTAGAGACTGTCGCTCATTCAAGCTTAGTTCTGTCAGTCACTTTCCGTACGTAGCATGAGCCCAAGTGTCCCTCCCTCCTCGGGTGTTGGCTTCCTTCCCCTTCAACCTCACGCCCAAAAGGCATACGTCATGTCCGACATGAAGGCGGCACGTGAGGTGTGACCAACGGAATCACAGAGATGCATTCGTACCTACGGATGCTGGTGGATGCTGGCCCAACACCCATTGGCTCATTGTCCTTGGACACGTTTGCCCATATTCACACAACAACAATTTTTTTTTTTTTTTTTGCCAGAAAACATGGCGGCAATGTCTTGAACAATCATCCACCGTCTTGGACAAGGATGAGGCTGCATTCATTTGGCAAATGTGTTGACAATGTCTGAAAGCAGCGGTCAAATGGTGGGCGGGAGTGAAGGCTAGGAATGAATCTGCAACACAGCAGAAGCAATGGGCAGGGGTGCCTGGGTGGCTCAGTCGGTTATGCATCGCACTCTTGGTTTCAGCTCAGGTCATGATCGCACGGTTTGTGTGTTTGAGCCCCCCGTCGGACTCTGCGTGGACGGCGAGAAGTCTGCTTGGGGTTCTGTCTTTCTCTCTCTCTCTGTGTCTCACTCTCATGTCTCTCTCTCTCTCTCAAAAATAAACACATAAACAATTTTTAAAAAAGCAAATAGTGAAGCATGCTGGCTGGTCTGGCTGGTCTCCTCCCCTTGGGCTCCCACTGACAAACCCAGGGGAAATAATGAGAATAATAAGCAGTACAGGGAGGGTTTTAATGGAGTCCAACAAAGTGGCCATTGGCTGGACAGTGTTAATGGAGTCCAACAAACCGGCCTGAACCGTCGTAAGTGGTTCTGAGCAGACAGAAGCAGGTGATGTTCGGGGCCATGTGAGGTCATCAAGGAAGGCAAAGTCACCAGGGTATCTGTCGCCGTTGGGTGCGTCCACCCCAAGGGTCAGTCCATCCACCACCTGCACGCTTACCTACGTAATGGGACCCGAATCTAGATCTCCTGCGTCCTTCCCTCCTCCCTCCCTCCCTCCCTCCTACCTTTCTTCCCTTCCTCCTTGCCTGCCTTCCTTCCTTCCTTCGATCCTTCCCTCCCTTCCTTCCTTCCTTCCTTCCTCCCTCCCTCCCTCCCTCCTACACTTCTTCCCTTCCTCCTTGCCTTCCTTCCTTCCTTCGATCCTTCCCTCCCTCCCTTCCTTCCTTCCTTCCTCCCTCCCTCCCTCCCTCCTACACTTCTTCCCTTCCTCCTTCCCTCCTTCCTTCCTTCAATCCTTCCCTCCCTTCCTTCCTTCCTCCCTCCCTCCTTCCTTCCCTCCTTCCTTCCCTCCTTCCTTCCTTTGATCCTTCCCTCCCTTCCTTCCTTCCTTCCTCCCTCCCTCCCTCCCTCCTACACTTCTTCCCTTCCTCCTTCCCTCCTTCCTTCCTTCAATCCTTCCCTCCCTCCTTCCTTCCCTCCTTCCTTCCTTTGATCCTTCCCTCCCTTCCTTCCTTCCTTCCTTCCTTCCTCCCTCCCTCCCTCCTACACTTCTTCCCTTCCTCCTTTCCTTCCTCCCTCCCTCCCTCCTTCCTTCCGTCCTTCTTTCCTCCCTCCCTCCTTCCTTCCCTCCTTCCTTCCTTCCTTTGATCCTTCCCTCCCTCCCTTCCTTCCTTCCTTCCTCCCTCCCTCCCTCCTACACTTCTTCCCTTCCTCCTTTCCTTCCTCCCTCCCTCCTTCCTTCCGTCCTTCTTTCCTCCCTCCCTCCTTCCTTCCCTCCTTCCTTCCTTCCTTTGATCCTTCCCTCCCTTCCTTCCTTCCTTCCTACCTTCTTTCCTTCCTCCCTCCCTCTCTCCCTCCTTCCTCCCTCCCTCCCTTGTCCCTTCCTTCCTTCCTTCCTTCCTTCCTTCCTTCCTTCCTTCTCTTCTCCTTCCTTCCTTTTTTTCTCCCACCTTCCCTCCTTCCTTCCCTACTCCCTTCCTTCCTTCCTTCCTTCCTTCTTTTCCTCCCTCCCTCCCTCCTTCCTTCCTTCCTTCCTCCCTCCCTCCCTCCTACACTTCTTCCCTTCCTCCTTTCCTTCCTTCCTTCCCTCCCTCCTCCCTTCCTTCCTTCCTCCCTCCCTCCTTCCTTCCCTCCTTCTTTCCTTCCTTCGATCGTTTCCTTCCTTCCTTCCTTCCTTCCTTCCTTCCTTCCTTCCTCCCTCCCTGCCTCCCTCCTTCCTTCCCTCCTTCCTTCGTTCGATCCTTCCCTCCCTTCCTTCCTTCTTCCCTCCCTCTCTCCCTCCTTCCTCCCTCCCTCCTTCCTTTCTTCCTTCCTTCCTTCCTTCCTTCCTTCCTTCCTTCCTTCCTTCCATCTTTCCCTCCCTCCCTCCCTCCTTCATCCCTCCCTCCCTCCCTCCCTTCTTTTCCTTCTCTTTCCCCTTCTATTCCTTCTTTCCTTCCTTCCTTCCTTCCTTCCTTCCTTCCTTCCTTCCTTCCTTCTTTCCTTCTCAGTTAGATTGCTCAGAAAATGAGAAGAAAAAGCATCAGGCCTGGGGCTGGCCATTTCCAGACTCACCACTTAGCTGCATTAGCAAAATAATTGAGCCTCCCTGCTCTCTCACAATCTAGCATCATCACCAGAGTGCCAGTTAGTCTCACAGATCTTATTTAAACACACACACACACACACACACACACACACACGCACACTGCTTTACATTGAACAAGAGCCCTCCATCATGCAATTACGGGCTCATTCTCACGGCTCTAAGCTCAAGGGGAAACGTGGCACGTGCCCCATGCATTGACCCTGTCAAGGACCTAATTTCTCAGCCCAATATCCACTCAGGCGTGAGAGGATGACACGGCTGAAGGGGAATTAGGAAGTCAACCTCTCCGCGTCCTGACCCAGGGCATCGTTCCGCATGAAAGGGACACCTCCACGTCTCTAACTGGAAGTGGGGTCTAAGCTGGGGCAAGCCCCCACCTCCCCAAAGTCCTATCACTCACTCCATCCTTGCAGATGCTGGACAGGCCCCCACAAGCTGGGTCCACCTGCAGGAGAAACTCTCCCCTACCACCCTGCCCCATGAGACCCCAGGTCAGGAGGAAAGGGCTTGGACTCCCACCAGCCAACCTTCCTTCCTTCCTTCCTTCCTTCCTTCCTTCCTTCCTTCCTCCCTCCTTCTTTCCTTCCTTCCTCCCTCCTTCCCTCTCAACCTTCCTTCCATCAAATCTTTCTATCCTTCCTTCCTTCCTTCCTTCCTTCCTTCCCTCCTTCCTTCCTTTGTACCCGTAAGATGGGAATGAAACACATCACTTCCCACCTGCCCCCATGCAACCCACGTGTTCTCATGCAGAAACTACACAATGACCCCGATGCTCTGAGGCCAAACGCAAAGCATTCTTGCTTATTCATTTCAGCCTTGGAGGTGTTCATAGACATGGCGGGGGACACAACAGATCCTTCATCAAGGCTGTGAAAAGGAGTCCCCTCTGCAGCTCTGTGCTACTTGGGATTGGCCCGGCCACTTCTCCGTGACTCCGTTTGGAGACTGATATCCTTGTCCTTGATGTCTGGTGTCTACACGGCTACTTCCTGTTGTCTCCGACATTAGTCTATGTCCTGTGGGAGCAAAGGTTGAGTCCACATTGTTTTCCAAACTCTATGCCTCTTTGTCTACATTGGGTGTCTACACCCAAGAGCTGACCCTTCTCGTCCATTCACTCATAGAGTGAATCATGAACCTGTGTCAGTATGGACTGAACATTTGTATTTTATTCTACGGGTCACAATCCAATAAATCTCTACGTATTTCAGTCCTGGCCACTGGGATAGACTTCGAGTTGGCTCCTTCCAGCTTTGGATGACCCCCCCATCTTGTGTTTGAGCACATCCTCCCCACCCCCCACCGCACTCACATGCTGGTCCAAACAGCCGCATCGATACCACTGCCCAACCTGCGAGCCACTGTCCCCAGTCCTCACCTGTCACCCCACAGGACAGTGGGGAGTCCTCAGGCAGGTTCGCCCTTCCAGCCAGAAGGGCCACACCCAGCGTCCCACAGTCAGCTTCGACTGCCTCCAGCTACATCCGACATAGCTTCAGTTTCCAGTCAGCCTCTCGGACAACTCAGCAAAGAAAGTTCTAGGCTAGAGTAGCGTCCACCTGCCCAGGTCGGGGCCCTTATCTGCAGCTGGAGAGAGGACAGCGGCTTGTGCTTCTTGGTCCAGAACACATCACCCTGCCGTCTACAATGCCCGGCTTCTAAACCCGTCAGCGGCAACCACAGCCGGACGGGAGGACACAGAACCGTGAACTCTGATACACGGGCTGAGGTCCACAAAGCCCGACTCAAATGGCCTCGGAGAGCAGGAGACTCAAATTCCTGCCGAGATGGCTCGGCCCTCGTTCCGGGGAGACCTCTCAAGTGCAGAATACAGATATTTCATGCAAAAATCACAGATGAAACGGGTGCCTGGGTGGCTCAGTCGGTCATAATCTCGCAGTTTGTGGGTTCGAGCCCCACAACGGGCTCTGTGCTGACGGCTCGGAGCCTGGAGTCTGCTTCGGATTCTGTGTTTCCCTCTCCCTCTCTCTGCCCCTCCCCTACTCGTTCTCTCTCTCTCTCTCTCTCTCTCTGTCTCTCTCTCAAAACTAAATAAACATTAAAAAAAATCACAGACGAAAACCAAACCCAAATGGTTCATATTTATGAGCGGAGAAATCCAAAACCATGAAAAAGCAATGATCTCTGGAAATTCACACACTCCTCTCTGGGGACGTTGTTACGGGCTCATGAAAAGTCAAACGGCCCGTCCTCGAGCTCACAGATAATTGATACGGAAGGTTTGCCCGGGAGCCCTGGCTTCTGCCTGCTGGGCTGACCACGTGCCCACGCGCCGACGGATGGCACAGGACAGGAAGGGCTCCTGGATCGGAACCGGGGCCCCGATGCCCCACATCGACTCTGCCCAACCCCTGCGCCACAACGCAAATGCCTTCCAAGTTGCAAGCCAATAACCTCGTCGCGGCGGGCGCACATGGCATCTGATGACCAGCGTTATCTTAACCAGTCCGGGGGCATGTTCTGTTCTCGCCATGCGCGGAATACTGAAGTCCTGAAAAAGGCAAAAGCCAATTTTGTGGAGGTAGGTTCACCACTGCCTGTGCAGATGAGAGGGGACGGTGTGCCGGGTCGTCTGCCTGCATCACCCAGGTGGGCACCTCCCAGGCGGGCACCTCCCAGGCGGTCACCTCCCAGGCGGGCGCCTCCCAGGTGGGCACCTCCCAGGTAGACACCTCCCAGGCAGGGACCTCCCAGGTAGGTACCTCCCAGGCGGGCACCTCCAAGGTGGGCACCTCACAGGCGGGCACCTCCCAGGCGGGCACCTCCCAGGCAGGCGCCTCCCAGGTGGGCACCTCCCAGGTAGACGCCTCCCAGGTGGGCACCTCCCAGGTAGACACCTCCCAGGCAGGGACCTCACAGGTAGGCACCTCCCAGGTAGATACCTCCCAGGCGGGCACCTCCCAGGTGGGCACCTCACAGGCGGGCACCTCCCAGGCGGGCACCTCCCAGGCAGGCGCCTCCCAGGTGGGCACCTCCCAAGTAGACGCCTCCCAGGTGGGCACCTCCCAGGTAGACACCTCCCAGGCAGGGACCTCACAGGTAGGCACCTCCCAGGTAGATACCTCCCAGGCGGGCACCTCCCAGGTGGGCACCTCCCAGGTGGGCACCTCCCAGGCGGGCACCTCCCAGGCAGGCACCTCCCAGGTAGATACCTCCCAGGCGGGCACCTCCCAGGCGGGCACCTCCCAGGTGGGCATCTCCCAGGTGGGCACCTCCCAGGTAGACACCTCCCAGGTGGGCACCTCCCAGGTAGGCACCTCCCAGGTAGATACCTCCCAGGCGGGCACCTCCCAGGCGGGCACCTCCCAGGTGGGCACCTCCCAGGTAGATACCTCATGGATGGGTACCTCCCAGGTAGACACCTCCCAGGCGGGCACCTCCCAGGTGGCACCTCCCAGGTAGACACCTCCCAGGTGCGCACCTCCCAGGTAGACACCTCCCAGGTGGGCACCTCCCGGGTGGGCACCTCCCAGGTAGATGCCTCCCAGGTGGCACCTCCCAGGTAGACACCTCCCAGTGGGCACCTCCCAGGTGGACACCTCCCAGGTGGGCACCTCCCAGGCGGGCACCTCCCAGGTAGACACCTCCCAGGTGGGCACCTCCCAGGTAGATACCTCATGGGTGGGCACCTCCCAGATAGACACCTCCCAGACGGGCACCTCCCAGGCGGGCACCTCCCAGGTGGACACCTCCCAGGTATACATCTCCCAGGTGGGCACCTCCCAGGTAGATACCTCCCAGGTGCGCACCTCCTAGGTAGATACCTCATGGGTGGGCACCTCCCAGGTAGACGCCTCCCAGGTGGGCACCTCCCAGGTAGACACCTCCCAGGCAGGGACCTCACAGGTAGGCACCTCCCAGGTAGATACCTCCCAGGCGGGCACCTCCCAGGTGGGCACCTCCCAGGCGGGCACCTCCCAGGTGGGCATCTCCCAGGTAGATACCTCATGGGTGGGCACCTCCCAGGTAGACACCTCCCAGACGGGCACCTCCCAGGCGGGCACCTCCCAGGTGGACACCTCCCAGGTATACATCTCCCAGGTGGGCACCTCCCAGGTAGATACCTCCCAGGTGCGCACCTCCTAGGTAGATACCTCCCAGGTAGGCACCTCCCAGGTGGCACCTCCCAGGTAGACACCTCCCAGGTGGGCACCTCCCAGGTAGATACCTCATGGGTGGGCACCTCCCAGGTAGACACCTCCCAGACGGGCACCTCCCAGGCGGGCACCTCCCAGGCGGACACCTCCCAGGTATACATCTCCCAGGTGGGCACCTCCCAGGTAGATACCTCCCAGGTGCGCACCTCCTAGGTAGATACCTCCCAGGTGGGCGCCTCCCAGGTGGGCACCTCCCAGGTAGACACCTCCCAGGTGGGCACCTCCCAGGTAGGCACTTCCCAGGTAGATACCTCACGGGTGGGCACCTCCCAGGCAGACACCTCCCAGGTGGGCATCTCCCGGGTGGGCACCTCCCAGGCGGGCCCAGATGCTCGGGACAGGGGCGGGTCTGCCACAGTCTATGGCCTTCAAGGTCCCACAAAGTGCTGGGTCCGCTGCGGGGTCGACTTGTTCTTACGACGTTTGCGAGCATCGACCCGGCTTTTCCACGTCCGGCCATAAAACCCATGCTAATTAGGTGCCGCTGCGCGGGGCCCCTGCATTCTGGGGTAGCCAATGCCAGCCAAGAAGTGCGCATGTGCAGACAGCCGCGCCCCAACCCCGCCCCCCGCACCCTGGTCCGCGCGCACAGCTGTCCGGCCCCCGCGCCCTGCTCGGCCCCCCAGCTCCATGCCAAGGCGATTGTCCTGTGCGCCCGGCACCCGCCAGGCGGGAATCAGGCTGAAACCTTACCACAAATTACACCCAAAGTCGTCTTGCGCGCGGACAGCCGACCCTGTGCTGAGAAGGCTTCGCCTGCTGAGCTCCTGGGGCGACGTTGCCACATTGCGGGGTCACACTTTCATATTCAAACGGCGCCGGGACACGCAAAACAATTTGCGCCCCCAGGGAGAAGCCTCAGCGTGTCCGCCTGAGGGCAGGGAACTCGCTTCCAGGGCGCATCCATCCGACTGACTGCGTGCGCCCCCGGCCTTCCCTGACACGTGGCCTTCTGGGTCTGAGCCCCAAATTCTGGCTCCTCTTGGAGCTTCGGGGCCCGGCAGGCTCGTAGCCCTGCAGTCGCATCGTCCTGGGAGGTCCTGCAGTCGATCCCTGTCGCTGGCGGGGACGAGCGGCAGAGGCCTCCAGCCGCAGGGCAGCGGGTGGGGACACGGGGCGCGGGCGCCCTCCCTGGGTGCTTGGGGAGCCGCGAGAGAGAGACGCTGTCCACTGAGTCACCTGCTGTCCAGCTGCAGAAGCATCCCAGCGGCATCGGCCGCACGGGCCCGGCCACCGCCACGTCTCCGCAGCACGTCCATGGACAAGGTGCGACTTGTGTGCACGTCTCCGGGTTGGTCAAAGCCGGAATCCCATTTTCAGGCTGACTTTTCTGTCCCCTTCTCGAAACCTCCCTCTCTTGCCGGATTCCTCCCTCAGCAGATGACGAGGCCGGCCACGCGCCACAGGACAGGCCCTGCCTGAGTCCTTGGCCACAAACGGACACGCAGAGACGCTGCCTCGGAGGGAAATATCATCAGCCTTGAAAATATCATCAAGGAAAAACGATAAGATGTGGATTGGCTTGGGCTGGACACACGCACCGGCCTGGCATGTGCTACACCGGTCAAGGAGACACAGAGCTGCCCCTGGGGACCCCAGAGGCGTGGTCTAATGAACAATTGTCGAGCACCATGTGGCACCACCGTGGCTCATTTGATGTAAAAATCCGTGAACTGTCTGATGACCAGTATTACAAAAACACAAGCGACTTTGTTTCTCGCCGCGGAAAGAGGAGACTGCACAGTGTAGACAGACTGAGGGCCGTGGGGAGGACAGACCCACACGCCCAGTGTTTCCGGGTCGTGCATGAAAACATGTGGTTTTGCTGAGTTAAAAAAACTGGGTTGAGAAGTCTGCCTCTTGCCTGCCCAGGCTGGCAGCTGGTCTGTGCAAAATAAACCTTCTGGGGAAGGGCGTGCAAGGGTCCTGGGGTCACAGGCAGGCAACCTTCCAGGATGTGGGATTTCTCGAGTGGCCGGCGGGGTCTGTGTCTCGCCTGGGATTGCTGGGGCTGGATGTAACCGCGATTTGTTAAAGGAGGGTGTCTGAGCGTCCTCAGTGGGACCTGGGGACTGTCAGGTCAGCGGTCTGTGTCCCCGTGGGGACAGCACCCGTGGCCCATGTGTGCGTCCTTCTGTGGCTGGCTCCTGCACCCCGGTCCCCACGCTGTGGAGTTCACCTGTCTTGGACGGGAAGCTGTGGCTTCCTCTGACTTTGTTTCCAGCAAGGTTCCGGAATATTCCCTGGTCCCTCAGAAATTCTGCAGACGGGATGGCCTCCGGGACAAGCGTCCTCCCTCGGCACCTACAGGTGCGTTTGCACCTGGGCCCCGCAGAGGACGTCTGGGGCAGACGCGGGTTACGTGGGGGCCCAGCGGTGTGCCCTGGGCGGGCGGTGGGGGGGCGTGGGTGACGTGGGACCAAGGACACAAGGTCACAAAGCGCCATCAGCTACGGAGGGATGACTTTGGTCATCAGAGCCAGGGACCCAAAACAGAAGCAGCCTCAGCCTTCACATCTTTAGCAACAGCAGGTGAAGTATTTTCTGCGGATTTTCTGCAAATTCACACACACAGAGAAACGGGTGACCCCCTCAGAACCACTAAGCGTGACCCCCACGGCCTCGGTTCATTAAATTCCGGGACCTCCGCTCTCTGGAGGTCCCAGCAAGCCAGAAACCCTCACGTGCACAGACGTTTGGCAAGGTGAGCGTTCGTGTCCCGTCGAACGTGACTTCTCAGCGAAACTGCCACCGTCCTCCGTGAACTTTGAGTTTCACAGAAACACACAGTTTTTTGATCACAAGTCTACGCGGGCCAATTCTGGGGATGCAATTATGCTTAAGCTTTTTTTCATTTTCATTTTATTTGTTTTGTTTTACTGTTTAATGTTTTTAACGGTTATTTATTTCGGAGACAGAGAGAGACAGAGCGCGAGCCAGCGGGGGAGGGGCAGAGAGAGGGGGAGACGCAGAATCGGGAACAGGCTCCAGGCTCCGAGCCGTCAGCACAGAGCCCGACGTGGGGCTCGAACTCACGAACCGCGAGATCATGACCTGAGCCCAAGTCGGACGCTTAACCGACTGAGCCACCCAGGCGCCCCTTTATTTTAATTGGGAGGCACTTACGGGATTTCACTCAGGGTGGCCCCCCTCATGGGAATATGAACTCACAGACACGATCACCATCCGGAAAGCTGGGCACCAGGGTCCCCAAACTGTGCCCCCCCATCCCCCCCCGCCCCCACTGGAGCTTACGGGCCAACCCAGCCCTCCCGGCCCCATGCGGACAAATAAAACCTAATTAAATTATTTCCCACTATCTGTAGAAATCAGGCGTCACGTCGTTCAAAGTGACCGTGTTCCATTCTCCAAGCGGCAAAGTCATTACTGTGAGCTCACCGCCTCGCATCAAAATTATGTTTCAAACATAAATGCGGCCCGAGACTTACAGGGAATAATTATTTTATGAATAATCAGCGATCGTGGCTCCGGGTTTTATGGGAGAAATCCGTGCCACGAGGACCCTGGGAATGAAAAAATGAGATACAAATCAGGATTGTGGGTAAATCACCCAGTCTTTTTCCCCATTCTGTACTCGGAGACACCTGTCCCTCCCGCTTCTACTTTAATTGATTTTATTGTTCATATAGGTTTTTTTTTTGCGTGATTACAAGGCCGATTAAAATGCTCCACACCCAGGTTTTGGGATGTACCTGTTCCTTCAACGGGATGGTAGTTACTGCCCAGCGGACGATCCAGGCGGGGTCACACCTTCTCCACCGTTCCCAGGGCCCCGGCCCCCCGCCCCTCTGCACTCGCACGTGGACCCGTCCCCCTCCAACCCGCAAGAACGGCCCCGGAGCTTGACCGTAACCTTAAAGTTATCTACAAACAAGCCGTGGAAAGAAATCCAGCCGAGCCCGTTCAAATTAATAAACTTCCTAGTGCCTCGTGCTTTAACTCAGAAAACTTGAGACTATCGTTTTTTAAAAGGTGGACGTGACTTTCCACATTCGATGCCAACACCCATCTTGAGCATCAGGACGAAGGATGAACCCATTCATGGCCAAGACCCAATTCTAGATGCCACAGGGCGGGGATTCTGTAATGGAATCCGTGAAAGCATTCACCTCAAACGCTTGTATTTTTAAACTCTTATCAAAAAAAAAAAAAAAACAAAAAAAAAACACCAGGGTTGAAGATTCTTTGCCAAAACATGGGATCATCTTGGTATTTGTTCCCGAGCAAGAGGACGGCTGGCCCATGGCCGTGCCCAGCCGGCGATGCCCGGAGGTGACTAAGTCATTCACGGTTGGGACTTCGGTCGAAAACGGCTCACGGGCCCGCAAGTGTTTCCAGGTGGAAATCTCGCCTGTCTCACAGAACCTTGCCTCTTGGGGTCACATGGGACGCTCGATCCCAGTGTCCCAGACGCGCTTATAATTTCGTTAGGGATTCAGGGACGCTTCGGAAAGTCTGACGACGTCCCCCCCGCATTCAAGATTTTTCCAGATTCGCTGTAAATGGCACCGAACGTGCCACCGTAAAGCACGTCAATCTCGAACAGAAAACTCGGTGTCGAGACTTCCTTCCCACTGAATTCCCCCCATTTGCACCCCTGGGTGTGCCCGTTGTGAAACTTGGCATTTGGAAGTGAGGACAGACACACACCAGCATATGTGTGTGAATACACATTAGAGCCAAAGGGGTTACGGTCTAAGGAAACTTTAAGTCCCAAATACAGAAACAGGTGTGGGTGAGACAGAAAAAAAAAATCGAAGAATAAATAAAAAATAATTTAAAAACATACGTGTGGCTGCGTGGCTCAGTTGGTTAAGCAGCCAACTCTTGATTTCAGCTCAGGTCATGATCTCACGGTTTGTGAGTTCAACCCCTGCATCAGGCTCTGCACGGATAGCACAGAACCTGCTTGAGGCTCTCTACGTCTGTCTCTCTTTCTCTCTTTCTGACCTCCCCCACTCAGTCTATGTCTCTCTCTCTCTCTCTCTCAAAATAAATAGGCATTAAAAAAAAAAACTCACCATAAAAAAATAGAAAATTCAGCATTGGCCAAATTCAAATGAGCCTTCCCAGGCTGGGTGTGTGTGTGGGCTGCTGTGTGTCCCCACGGCCCGTCCGAACCCTGGAAAACACCCCGCCGGCCGCGTGGCCCCATCACGGGGCTCCTGGAGACACCGTCCCTGTGACCGTCCTTCCCGCGTCCCCTGCAGGAACGTGGCCGGGCCCCTGGCTAGACCCCATGTCTCACGGTTCACCTCACCTGTCTTGCGGTCGGCGAGATGAAAACTATCCGTGTTGGGAACGAGCGAGTGGGGTCCAAGTCCGCGAGGGGCCCAGCGGGAACGCGTGTGCCCTCCTTCGCAGCCGGGCTCGCCGGGGGAGGCCCCAGCGTGTCCTAATTCGGTTTGCTCGCACACGCGCTTATATTAATAATGTTTTCGTATGTAAAGGAGAACATTTTCCGTGACCTCTCGGCTCACGGGAATCAATGAGGAGTTGATAAAGTGCAGCTCAGGGCCGCCCGCGGTAACGCCGGCCTGATGTGTTTACCCACGGAAGCCTGGCCGTGTCAGGGCGCCTCAGACATGATTTATAGACCAGCACCCCACGAAATCATTTAAAGCAGATTAGTTTCCGAGGACAATCCCTTCTAATATGACAACCTGATGGGGGCTGACAGGTAACTAGGTTACTCGCGGTGGTAAGCAAGTTCAAGGAATTCTGATTAAATTAAAATATTAATGGCACCGTCGGGAGGCACGGATTGAATGTGTTCCTCGAATTCGGTATGAGGGCCAGGATCCACAGGCAGGGCGGGCGGGGGTGCCTGGGGAAGTGTGGCTCCTGAAAAGTAGCAGCACGCAGCACAGCAGGTGCATTCCGATGAAGAGGGAGGTTCAGCAGCCCCCTCCCCGTCCTTGGGGACGCATCTCCTGGAGCCCCTCCCGGTGGCCTGTCTCCTCCTCCTGCCGGGGGCTTTGTTCCCCCCTTTTCTTCTCTCCCCCCTCTCTCTCCTCCTGCGGAGAAAAGCGGGAAGCAGGAGTCCTGCCGCGGACACAGGGAATGAGGTTCGACGGCCGCCCGCACGTAGTCATTCACGTCAAAGCCCCGGAAGGACGCTGACCCTGTCACATCTGCGTCCCCTCGAGGGGCGTCCTGAGTCCCCAGAACCAAAGTGGCCAGGACGCCGGGCACAGTTTGCCGCTCAGCCCGCACTTTCGGGGGGCAGCTTGGGTGGCAGCATTTTCTTTTCCCCCAAACTGGAGGTCTCCACTCGCCGGCCGGGCGAAACGGCTCAAGGAAGGATTGCGGACATCAGTCGTTGCTGAAACAGCCTTCTTTTTCTTCTTCTTTTCTTTTTCTCGTCTTTGGCCAGGGGACAGCGGGACAGGTGCGTGAAAAACGCTGCAAGGAGGTGTCTCCGGCCGTGGTCTGGTGCATGTGGACGCAGCGGACAGACCCACGGACGGGCACCGTTGCGGCCGGGCTCAGCGGGCCCCATGCACGCCCTGGGTGTCTGGGGTCTTTCATCGCAGGGCGTGTGGACTCCAGGAGCTACGACCGCCTGTCCCAGCTCACGGCCACTGTCCCTGCAGGACTCACGCGGTGGCTCTTCCACACGGACGAGCACGTGTGCGCGGACGTTTACACGGCCAGTGCTTCCTGTCCTGCAGACAGGTAGACATCCGACAGAAGTGAGATCTGGAGCGTTGTGACTGGCCCTGCCCGTCCCCAGCCCGGACGGCTCCAGCCTGAAGAATGTGAAGCCAGGGTGTGCAGTAAATGCCTGTGTGCCTTAGTCCGCGGTCCAAACAGCAAGCTGAACATAAAATAACGTCCACACAGGCTGCCGGCCGCCCAGAATACCTCGCTCCCAAATAAACTGGTTTTACCGTCACCTCAAAGCTCCAGATCTCTGGACACGTATGCACTTTTGTAATGACTCAGAATGAGTCCCCGTTGGGAAGGAACCCCCCCCCCGGCCCCGCCCTGAACAGCAGAGGAACGGAGACTTGTCTGCAGAACAAAATCAGGATGGAGACTGCCTCACGCACACATTAAAGTGACCGAAAGTCCCAGTCACTGCTGTGTCCTGTGTGGTGCAGGGATGGGGACGCAGACCTGGTTTTTGGGACTCGGACGTTTCCACAAGCTTCTCGCCCGTAAAAGCCGCAGTGCACAGGAGCCGTGCCTGAGTTCCAGGCGGGGACGCTGAGGCCGGCCGGAGGGGACAGGGCCCAGCAGACCCAGCTCGGGCCCACGTAGGATCGTTCCGGAAACAAGGCATAGACGCAGGGACGAGATGCCAGAGCCGGGAGCTCAAACTCCTTACCTTCTCTGCGTTTGACTGCTATTTAGTTTCCCTTTTAATGGATAACGTTCTTACCCTATTTTCCCTTAAAAATCATGTGCTATTATGTGCTCGTTAACTTCTAAGAATATGTGATACACATTTATGTATTTTACAAATAAAAAGGTACATAATTTCTTTGTACAGGTACAGCTCAGGTACACATGACAATACGTACAGATACAGATAGACATACACACACAGATATAAAGATACAGATATAGATACAAATGCAGGTACAGATACAGATCGAGATACAAAGAGATATAAAGATACAGATATACATACAGATACAGTTACAGATACAGATAGAGATACAAAGAGATATAAAGAAACAGATATAGATACAAACACAGACAGAGATCTAGATACAAATACAGGTGTCGATACAGACATCCATACAGATATAGATACACATATACATACATATACAGGAATAGATATGGATACAGATATAGATATACATACAGATGTACATGTAGATACAGACATAGACACAAATATACATACAGATACAGATATAGATTCAGAAACAGGTATACATACAGATATAGATATACATACAGATAAAGATCCAGATCCAGAAACAGGTACAGATACAGATACAATACAGATACAGAGGTAGATACATATACAGATATAGATATACATATAAATACAAGTATAGGGTACAGGTGTAGATACATATAGACAGATACAGATAGACATACACACACAGATATAGACAAAGATACAGATAGAGAGATGCACACAGATACAAAGATACAGAAACAGTTATAGATACAGAAATAGACACACGTACAGATATAGATACACGTACAGACACAGGTATTACCACAGACCCTGATATGATAGAGACCCAGATACAGATGATGTAGACACAGATTTAGATGATAGGAACACAGAAATAGAGGCACACAGAGCGAGTTGTCGATGATACAGGTATAAGCACATGGAGAACTTTTAGCCACGAAACCCTGGGGACTCTTTGCAGAAATCCTGTGAACATTTAAAGTCGAGGAAATAGAGACAGACAGTACAAAGTGGCCTTCCCGCCCCCCACACCCTTGAAATGACTAGTAGGCCAACCCCACGTGCCGGAGGAGATGCTCCCTGACGATGCTGGGGGAAACGCCGACCGTCCCCCACGAGGCCGGCCCTTCCCGCGTCCTGAGCTTCCTGCACACAAAATTCAGGGACAGGAAGTAGGTCACAAGGTCCGTCGGTCAAAGCCGTGAGCTGTGTGTCTGCTGAGCCACGTTCCCGCTGAGCCGTGTTCCCAGGCAGGAGCAGGGACCCGGGGAAGACGCCTCCGGGATGTCCTCCACCTTCCTGGGCAGGGGGCCGGGGTGGGGGGGCCCTCCCTAGAGTTTTAAATCATGAAATCGTTGCATCACACGTCAGTCCTGGCGGCTTCCTCTGCTGTCGGACGCAGGGGACAATTTTTCCTTTTCCACCCTCAGTGTTTGCAACAAGGGAGCACTTCTGGGCAAACCGTTTCTGCCCTGGAAAACGATACACGCGGAACCGAACAAACACAAAAATGTACATTTTTTAAAACATTGAAGCAAAATTAAAAAGCCAACGTTGGAGCGTTTCCTTGCAAATGCTATGATTTAGTTCTCACGTGTTTATTCCACACACATTGAGTTACGGGCTGCCTCTCCCGTGTTCTGCTGCTCGGTCTGGTGATTGGAAGGGAACCTTCTAGAAAGGAGGGTCTGTTTGTGTAAGATGCTCACGTCTGCCGACTGTCCTTAAAGAAACACCAAGCATTTGCATGGTATGTACGTGACCTGACAATATGTTTTATTTACTTACTTTTATAAGATGTTTTCAAATTTGTTTTAATGTTTTTTGTATTTTTAAAAATGTTTTATTTTTTTTACTTACTTTTATAAGATGTTTTAAAATTTGTTTTAATGTGTTTTCTTTAATTTTTTAAATGTTTTATTTATCTTTTTTATTTACTTACTTTTATAAGATGTTTTCAAATTTGTTTTAATGTTTTTTGTATTTTTAAAAATGTTTTATTTTTTTACTTACTTTTATAAGATGTTTTAAAATTTGTTTTAATGTGTTTTCTTTAATTTTTTTAAATGTTTTATTTATCTTTTTTATTTACTTACTTTTATAAGATGTTTTTAAATTTGTTTTAATGTTTTTTTAAATTTTTGAAAATGTTTTATTTTTTTATTTACTTTTATAAGATGTTTTAAAATTTGTTTTAATGTGGTTTTTTTAATTTTTTTAAATGTTGTATTTATTTTTGAGAGAGAGACAGGGCATGAGCGGGGAGGGACCGAGAGAGAGGGAGACAGAATGCAAAGCAGGCTCCAGGCTCCGAGCTGTCAACACAGAGCCTGATGCAGGGGTTCAAGTCACGAACCGTGAGATCGTGACTGGAACCGAAGTCGGACGCTGAACCAACTGAGCCACCCAGGTGCCCCTCTCTTTTCCTGCTTTTGCACTCGTGAGCACCTGGCCCATATCCAGACCGCGTCCCAGACCCGTGGAATCTGAACCCCTGGGCGTCCACCTGCCTTCGTTTTCCAAAGCTTCCTTCCCACGCAGCACCGAGAGCCCCCTCGCCCTGTTCCCCTGGGCGTGTCCCAAGGCCCGACCCATTATGAGCCTGGTGCGCGGGCCCCAAGGTTTGCGAGCACATTTCTTCAAAGCTGTGCACCCAGCATCCCGAAATCGTTTCGTTTTTGACCCAGGACCCCCTTACCGGCCGGACAGTGAAAGTCACAAAGACGTCACCCTGTGCTCCCGGGAGCTGGCATCTCACACTGTCCACTCCTGGCCAGGGGCCGAGAAGGAACAATTTCGCCCCCGTTGGAAAGAAATCCTACTCCTTCCGTGGAATCTGCTGGTTCTACTGGAAATAATTGTTGAGTGAACATTGCTTCTGGCTCCCTATGGTATATTAAAGCAACCGTATGGAAATAAAGATATTACCATGTTATTAATGCTCGTCGTTGATATATGAACACACGGCATGTGTGACGGGGTGTTGTGTTTAAATTGCAACCACACGGAGATGTTTAATAAGGTACCAGCGGTCCTGGGTGCTCTGGGTCCCCCTCCCCCACCTCTCATAATTTTCAATATAATCTAAATTAAGCTATAAAGCATCATTACTTTTAGCAATTTTTAAAATCATCTTTCACCTTGGGAGACCTAACTCACAGCCCACTGAAAATATTACAAGTAAATACTGTATTAAGAACATTGATTATTTTCCTTAATCCAATTGAAGCATATTGAGGCTTA
The DNA here is from genome assembly GCF_046562875.1 of Panthera onca. NCBI lineage: Eukaryota > Metazoa > Chordata > Mammalia > Carnivora > Felidae > Panthera > Panthera onca. Next base: position 129,459,083 of record NC_138357.1, on the reverse strand, counting down.
AAGGGAAATTATGAAAAATCACAGACATGCCCGGCGGGCCTTCCCCTGGAAGCGTCTTCCAGGGGGAAAGAAATGCGTCCCGGCTTTTTAGGGAGCGCCTTTCCCACAGCTGATTATTTTTGCCAAGTGCTTTCCGGGAAGGACATATCCGTGAGCTATGGTACCCAGGGCAGGATTGATGGCCGGAGTTTTAATCCAACTCTGTGCCAGAGTTTGGGGAAATTTGGAATCTTTCAGGAAGACAGATGGTTCCATTTCAGATGCAAACGCTATTTTTAAGTCATCGTCTGTGTATGACAAGTAGAATAAAAAGGACTTCAGGGCCCCCCCACCCCCCCGCCACCTCCGGCCGTGTGCTCAGCCCCGCGCCCGGGTTACAACGTATGCACCCTCCTTGCGGGGATGTCTTCACCGGAAAATCATTGCAAAGCAGGTGCACGGGGCTCCAGGCATGTTCCAAAGGGCCAGTCTTTGTCCAGCCCCGAACCTGAGTTTTAAGAGGAGAACCTAACAGGGGCCCCCGGGGGAGCTCGGTCGGTTGAGCATCCGACTTCCGCTCAGGTCACGATCTCAAGGTTCGTGGGTTCAAACCCCACGTCGGGCTCTGTGCTGACAGCTCGGAGCCTGGAGCCTGCTTCCGATTCTGTGTCTCCCTCTCTCTCTGCCCCTCCCCCCACTCGCGCTCTGTCTCTCTCGCTCTCAAAAATCGATACAACATAAAAAAGAAATCAGAAAAAAATAAAGAGTAAAATAAAATAAAAGGAGAACCAAATGAACCCAGTCTGTTGCTTTCCTGATACGTACCTTTCTTTACCTCGGAGGAAGCCGCAGAAAATGTGCCATCCCTGCTGGGGCCCCAGGACGAGACATCAGACATTGGCCACAGATGGAGAAACGGGATTGTAACATTAGCAGGAAGCCTGGCTTGCCCAGGACGCCCCGGGGAGTAGGAACTGAAAGGAAACCCCCCAAGTTTTGGCTCAGGTCCCCTGGATTAACTCGGGATATTGTGACTCTAGTTCAAGATAGTCCTAAAAACTGTGGACTGAATGTTCACGCGCCCCCCCCCAATTCATATACTGAACATTTAACCCCCAATGGGACAGTATTCGCGGGTAGGCTTTGGGGAGGGGATTAGATCATAATGATGGGGGCCCCCAAATGGGATCAGTGCCCCCACAAAGGGACACTAAATCTTCCTCTCTCTGTCTCTTTCCGCCATGTGAACAGGTAGTGAAAAGGCAGGAGACTTAAACTGAAGGTGTGAAATCTTTGATCCCATGGGTACCCATGGGACGGTGCTGTCCCTGTGGGCTGGGACAAGGGGTCCATGCATGATGAATGAGAAGTCACGTGAGCTCTCTATCTTGCATGGGCACCCATGGGATGGTGAACTGTCCTTCCTTCATGGACACCCATGGAGCTGTGCTTTCCCTAGGGGACATGATGGGGGGGGGGGGTCCATGAATGATGAATAAGTTACGTGAACTCTCCATTCTGCGTGGAGGGACACTCACGGGGCTGCGATGTCCCCATGGGATGTGATGAGGGGTCCTTGGACAGGATACTAAGATTGAATTTGAAGTCATGGGAGAAAGATCAGTCTATGGAATTTTAAGACATTATATAGCTACAGTCATCAAGACGGTGTGATATTGGTGGAGAGAGGAACACACAGATCCACGGAAGGGGAAAGAGAACCCAGAAATACACCCACACAAATATTCCCAAGTGATCTTTAACCAAGGTGTAACAACGATTCAATGCAGAAAGAAAACAGATAGTGGCCCATAGGCAAAGCAAAACCAAAAAGAAAATCTCTGCCTAGGTCTCACAGTTGATACAAAATTGCACTCAAAGTGTATTATGAACTTCAAAGGGAAACTTAAAACATCTAAGAAGAATAAAATAAACAGAGTATGAAATCTTTAGGGTATAGGGCTAGGCGGGGTTCTTAAGAGTTGGCACCGAAAACACAATCCATAAAGAGAAAAAAACGATCATTTGGACCTCATCAAAAGACCCCGTTAGAAAATGAAAAGAAAGCTACAGAAGGGAGAAAATACTTGCTACCCCCATACCAACAAAGGAGTAGTATCTAGAATATATAAAGAGTTCTCAAAAGCCAACTATAAAAAAAACGTTCAACATGATTCATCGTTAGGGAAATTGAAATGAAAACAAAAATGAGATATTTCTACTTGTCTATCAGAACGGCTAACATGCAAAATTGCAACCACGTGAAACGTTAAATATTGCTAAGGATGCAGAGAAATTAGATCATTCATACAGTGTTGGTGGCAAGGTAAAATCTTAAAGGCACTCTGGAAAAGAGTTGGGCAGTTTCTTTTGAAAAAAAAAAAAGTGTGCAATGATCATGTGACCCAGACACCCACCTCTGAAGGTTTCACAGCGATGATTCCATTTATATCGCGTTCTCGAAATGACGACACTAGCCAACGCCACGTAAGTGGATCTGTGGACGTCACACTGGAAAGTCTATGATTCAAGCGTTTTAAGGATTTCTGGGGACACCAAGAAACACTCTTGGAGACAAGGAAGAAAGACTTATGCTTACACATCTCAGTTCCTCAGGGAAAAAGTCATTGCAGACCTCCAGGTGTTTCCAGTCTCTTAGGATAGACAGTTACCGCGGAAATCAACGTTGGCGTTTTCCAGGGTCACCGTGCCTCTGGGGCACAATCGTTTGTTGGCCCCGCTTCTCACGGTGCCGAGACGCTTCCTATAACAGTTGTTAATGGTATAATCTGTGCTGATAGAAATCTAGAATAGAATTACTTTCAGTGTGTTTTTTCTTCATCTTTGTCACGGACCGGGTCTCACTCCCGTGTGTCAGCGGCTGTAACGTCGACGAACGAATGTGTCGTCGTAACGTCCGCTGGCGGAAAACGTAGACGAGGCAGGGGTCCCTTGAATCTTGCGATGCTCCGAATTCCGTTCCAACGGCGAACTGCTCATTTTCTGCCACGGCCCCTGCAAACCTCAGCTTGGCGGGGGCAGGTGCGTGGGACTTTTAATGGCGTGCAGAACACGGAAATTATTTCCCTGTAAGTGACTGAACATACCCAACCCTTCGTTAAATCGTTACTGAGCAAACACAGTCCTGAAAAGAACAATCTTAATTTTTTTTAGTCTTTATTTAATTTTTAAGTTTATTTTTTTGAGAGAGAGAGTGTGTGTGTGTGAAAGAGAGAGTAGGAGAAGGGCAGAGAGAGAGGGACAGAGAGACAGAATCCAAAGCAGGCTCCCCACTGTCAGCACAGAGCCCGACGGCGGGGCTCGAACCCACGAACCATGAGGTCACGTCCTGAGCCGAAACCGAGAGTCGGACGCTCAACCAACTGAGCCACCCAGACGCCCCCAAAACCCTCCTCTTTTAACGATCTGTTGTGATACTTGATGGCTGTGTCTTTTCCGTTTCAGAATCCCCTGGGAAATGTCTCTTCCCTCTCGTATCTTACCATCGCCCCCCAAAATAACGCACTGATTTCTCAGCACGGTACCCGCCCGAACGCCCACAAAAGTGTCTGCGTCCGGCTGAACCCCAGTGGTCGGTCAGATTTTGGTCATGCCTTTTTTGTTCCTTTCCTGAAAAGAAAAAGAGGCATAATTTCGATAATCACGCTTAACACAGTGCTCTGTGGATGATGACTCTTTAGTGAACTACTTTAAATATTTAAGTTAAGTGCCACTTAAATGTCTTGATTGTTATTATACCAGACACAGCTGCTTGAGAACAGCCAAGAATTTCTGGAAAAAATAAAAAAAGGAGGAAGGGGGGGAAGTAAGACGATTATAAGGTTATGTTTCCATTCAGAGACCTTTTGGATGCATCCCACCTACTCGAGCCATTACGTGATGGATGGTTCTCATGTGACTCATCCGCCAGGAGTCAAGCCAACAAGTTTCTAGAAAGTCATAAAGCCAAGTGACACGAGACGTAACCCCAGACGTGGTCAGAGGCCACTTTGCAGCCGGTACGGGAGCTGGCGTTCACGGGGTGCCAGACGGTCGTTCAGGTTTGGGGGTGCAGATCTCAGCCCATTGGGCCAGTATAGACGCCATCTCCCGCCATGGGATTTCCCCTCACCCCTTTATGCCTTAACCTCCTATTTTCCATCCTGTCATCCGGCCACACGTCCAGAGTGCCGACGAAAGGACCCAAACGCTGTGTATGTTTTACTTCTCTGACGCCCCCAAAGTCAGCATCACGGCCAACAGCCCAGCCTCTCCAGGCGCCCTTGGTGCAAATGCATGAAGGGGAGAGATCTGTGCAGTGCACAACCTTCACAACAGAGGCCGCCCTCCGTAAGGCACCGTCTCCCGGGGCACGTAATCTGCTCCGCTCTAGAATTCTGTCGTCTGGGTCTCGAAGTCCCTGAGCCAGGCTGGCCGACCGCAAGGCCCAGCTGAGCCCGTCACCTGTTGTCCCTGAGACCGGCCGTCCTCTGACAGCAATGAACGGTGCTCTCGGGGTCCTGCTCAGTGCGGGGCAGGTCCCAGCAGGTCACGGCGAGGGTGAGTGGCGCCCTCCAAGCCCCTGGCCCGTCAAGACCTCACTGAGCATGGGTCACACCGAGGACGGCAGAACGAGGTCACCCGCGGCCGAGCAGGTGAACACAGCCGAGAGCATCCCTTTGTCCTTGGCGGCATCTCCCCACGCTCCCGCGGTCGGAGCTCCCACGCCGTCTGTGACACCCGCCTGCCTGTCTTCTATCCACTCGGGACCCAACCACATCCCAACACCTGCTCCCAACGCTCCCAACTCAGAAACGGCCCCGCCCGCCAGTCTACACCGCAGTCCACAGACGGGTGGTGGAGGGAGAGAATTCCGGTCACTGGGAAACACCAGTGGCTCTTTAAGGACGGTCTTAGACACATTCTGTAAGAGGAAGTAACTTGTTTTCATTTCTTCCTTTTTTTTTTTTTTTTTGCTGCTTGTTATTTTTCCCACCTGGAAGGCAGACGTGATGGCAGGAACAGCAGTAGCCATGTTGTGGCGCCCCTGAGGGAAACGCAAAAGGAAACCCAGAGACGCCCATCCAGCCGGCACGTTCGTGCCTGTCTGCGCCAGGCCTGTGAAGCCTCCCTGCAGGCTTCCGGTTCCCGGAGACAGAGAGAAAAGTCTCAGGGAGCAGGCACCCTTTCCAGGAACAGTGGGAGGCGCACTTCTGACGCTCCAGATGCCCGTTCCAGCGGCAGGGGTGGGGGGCAGGATTTGGATTCCTCTCCCACGGTCTGGATGACTGACCACAGGGGCTAGGAATGAAAAAGACAGAAAATCAGAAAGCAGGAGACCGTCGATGGAAAACGCAGCCACGGCCTTGCCAAATTAGTGGACACACGGCCTTGGGGGTGGGTTCACATATTTAAGGAGCCACGTGGGACCATCGTAAACATATTTCAGAGGAACGCTAGACGTGGCTGGAAGGAACGGGGGAAGGGCTGACGGGATGATGCACTCTGGCCGCCAGGGGTGAGCCGGGCCTTCCTAACGTCACAGTCTAGCAGACCGCGGTCCCTGGAACCGGGTCACAAGTCGAGCAGCCAAGGAGGAGGACGGATTTCACCACGGCAGGGATGGAAAACACATCAGCGGGGAAAGCGAGGTGTGCACCCGGACCAGGGAACGCCCGAGCCGGAGGGGACGGCCGGCTAAGCGTTTCTGCAGCCATTCTGCGTGATCCAACCCGAGTAGAAGCCGGGTAACCTCGCGCAGCCTTTCTAAGCCTGAGAAGGATTCTGGCGATGTCATCAGGCCATCTGAAGCCAAACAGAAAGACTCCCGGCGGCCCAGTTTGCGTCCCCGTGTGGCTGTGTTTCTTTCGTGCGACGCACAGATGCGGTGGCTTACGGTGTTTGAAAAAAAACCTCCTCGTTTTTTCTTTTTTTTTTTTTCTTTTTCCTCCTTATTTGTTTTTAATGCTACATAAGAAGAAATTGCCAGCGGGAAGCAGAAAAAAGCAAAAAAAAAAAAAACCCCAAATCTCCCATTTTGCCTCTCGGATTTGCGTCTCTCTTCGTCCAGAACACTTCATTTTTCAACGCTGAAAATATATGTACCAGATGAATATATTTCCTGTGTCAGGTTTTCTGCTCCTTTCTGATTCTCGTTCTTGGTTTCTGATTACCAACAGCTGCCAAACCCTAGTCTTTGGAGCTGAAATAAACCGTCATCCCGTGCCAGACGTACGAAGGAGGCAGCAGTATTCATGTTTCTCGATAAAGACAAAAATTTTATTTTATTTATAAAGAGAAAACTATTTTGTTGCCAAAACCAGGTCCGGATGGTGGTAAATCTCTGACTGTGTTTTTTTAGATTTGGGATAGCCATTTGGCAGCAGGATTCTGAGGTTTGACATCCACAGATCACGTTTGTAGAGCGACCTGAATTCTGACTTTCATGTTATTATAACAAGGTTATTGTTCAGCCTGAAATGATAATTTTACTGTAAACCCCTGCGTTCAGTATTTTATGCTTACCCATTATTTTCCGCGCCTCATGTTAGTTTTGGCCCACAAGGGATTTTCTGGGAAAGTTTCAGAAATCCATTCGTCTATTTTTGAGCTGTCCGAGCACGGGGAAATTAAGGGTTTATAGACACGAAGACATTTTTCGGATGCCTTTTGGAGATCTTGGTTAGACTTGAATGTGAAACACGCAGTCGTGCCGTGGAAAGCGTGTGCAGTGACAAATTCTCACTTCTTTGTCCCCGGGCAGGTCCTTATAAATGAACTCTCTGGTTGCTTAAAATTAGCAAGCTGCGTAAACACACCATAATAACCAAGCCACTGAGGACACCCCCTCCCCCACGTCTCTCTCCTGTGATATTTATTAAACCTCCACCCAGGGGAAGGCACTGAGGGATAAGGCGTTCGAGGGAAAATATGTCACCTACCCTCAAAACTCACCACGCATTTCAAGTTCCACGAGCCACAACGTTTCAAAAATAACTATTTACAGACACACTGTTATTTAAACATGAGTCATCTTTAAAGGAAAGCTTGTTTCCAGATACACGTGTGTATAAAAAGATACACATGTGTATGTTATAAAGATATGTGTGTGTATAGATGTCGTGTGCATACAAAATCTATATATGTATGTGTGTGTGTATATATATATAAAGATATGTGTGTATATAGATGTCGTGTGCATACAAAATCTATATATGTATGTGTGTGTGTGTGTATATATATATATATATATATATATATATATATATATAAAGATATGTGTGTATATGTGCCCATGCACACAAAAGATACAATGTGTATATATATGTAAAAATGTGTGCATGCACACATGCCTTATGCATGCAAAATATATCTGTGTATATGTATATAAAATATATATGCATGTATATATGCCTTCTGCGTACAAAACCAGAAGCAAATCCTTGCCCACCGCGGATGACACGGGTCTTGGGTGTGGGGTGCCCTGGGTGTCCGTACCTGCAAAGATGTGCACCTTTCCACCACCTGACTTTCTGGCACACCCTTCCACGTGCCTGCCTATTTCCAGGAGGCAGACCACGTCTGTGCCGGGATCCATCCCGTAGACCAACTTCTGTAACGAGCTGGTGTCCTCTCAAAATTCCTGGCTTAAGCTCTAACCCCCAAGGGCTGGGAACGTGAGCGTGTTTGGAAACGGGGCTGTTGCCGACATCATTGGTTACGATGCCGTCGTGAGGATGGGTCCCAGTCCAACGTGACTGGGGTCCTGGTAAAAGGGGGACATTTGGCCACAGGCAGAGAATGTGCTAGGATGCTTACGACATTAAATAGAAACCCCGCGGCCGTGTCTGCGAGCACCAGAAGCTGAGCGTTGCTTCTGAATCTCATCTGCAAGGGGGAACACGCCCCAATCAAAGTGGTGCCCGCCTTCAAAAATTAAGGCGACCACGTTACGTTCGTGCCAACAGGCGTTTAGACGGAACCCTCGGTAAGAATGAGGCGCGTCGCTTTCACTGAACTGGTTATGTTCCTCAAAGCAACGTACCGACGGGCTGAGCCCTGGGTGCTTGCACATGGCCATGCACCCAGTGTGTTGACTGAATCGTTCCCTGCAGGGAGGGCTCAGCCCCAGAGAGCAAAGTGTCAAGATTCAGGCGCATAAAAGACACGGGAAGTTGGCATCCTCAGAGTTTGCCTTGTAAAGTCTCTTTACAAAGCCACGGGCCACGTGCTCAGTCCGGGTCCGATGGCAGCATTCGAAACCGGGCACCAGGAGGCCAGCAACACAGGCCCACAGGGGCGGACGTTATCGCTGCCCAACCCGAGGAGGCAAGAGCAGCGTTTACAAACTCTCATCCGCCTCCCTGATCACCGTGAGCACCGACGAATGTGTCCAGTTGTGAACCAGTGTGTCGTACGATATGGACTAATGCAGCCCCGCACGTCAACTCTCTGGCATTCCAGGGAAAAACTTAATGGAAAACAGGAAAATACAGTGAAGGAAAGGAAACCAATGCACAACCAAATCAAGTGAGACAAAATGTAAAGTAAAATAAAATGTAAAGTAAAATAATGTACAATAAAATAAAGTAAAATGAAATGTAATGTAAAATAATATAAAATAAACTAAAGGTAAAATGAAATGTAACATAAAATAATATAAAATAAACTAAAATAAAGTAAAATAAAATGTAAAGTAAAATAATGTACAATAAATACAGGAAAATAAAATGTAAAGTACAATAATATAAACTAAACTAGAATAAAATAAAATGTAATGTAAAATAATGTAAAATAAACTAAAATAAAGTAAAATAAAATGTAACGTAAAAAATATAAAATAAACTAAAATAAAGTAAAATAAAATGTAACGTAAAAAATATAAAATAAACTAAAATAAAGTAAAATAAAATGTAACGTAAAAAATATAAAATAAACTAAAATAAAGTAAAATAAAATGTAACGTAAAAAAATATAAAATACACTAAAATACAGTAAAGTAAAATGTAATGGACAATAATATAAAATAAACTAAAATAAAGTAAAATAAAATGTAACATAAAAAATATAAAATAAACTAAAATAAAGTAAAATAAAATGTAAAGTACAATAATATAAAATAAAATAAAGTAAAATAAAATATAAAGTACAATAATATAAAATAAAATAAAGTAAAATAAAATATAAAGTACAATAATATAAAATAAAGTAAAATAAAATGTGACGTAAAAAATATAAAATAAACTAAAATACAGTAAAGTAAAATGTAATGGACAATAATATAAACTAAACTAAACTAAAGTAAAATAAAATGTAATGTAAAAAAATATAAAATAAACTAAAATAAGGTAAAATAAAATGTAATGGACAATAATATAAAATAAACTAAAATGAAGTAAAATAAAATATAAAGTACAGTAATATAAAATAAACTAAAATAAAGTAAAATAAAATGTAACGTAAAAAAAAAATAAACTAAACTAAACTAAAGTAAAATAAAATGTAACAGACAATAATATAAAATAATCTAAAATAAAGTAAAATTAAATGTACAATAAAATAAACTAAAATGTAAATCCTGTGAGAGCCCTCCACCCCCTTTGCCCGTCCCAACTTGCAGGCCCACAGGACTTTCCCAGAATAAATGCAGAGTTTTTCAAACAAAATGTCTTGATTATTCCGGACTAAAGTGCTGCATTTGTTGTAAGAAAAGAAAATCCAATTTATCAGGGGTTTGGGGTAGTTTTTTGTTTTTTTTCTATTTCCTTTGGGGACAAATTATGTATAATGTGAGCCTTGAGACTGAGACAATATTACACAATCCTTCATTTCTGGAGGAATTTGCCAAGTTCCTGCCCAGATGATGAGGCTGTTTGCACTGGAGACATCTCGTGGCCTCAGAAAGACTCAAAGAAGCATCTTCAACTGCTGAGCACTGAATGTGACATCCCTGGGGGCAGAGAGGAGGCCGCAGGCACACTGGGAAAATGGCTTCTCTCGGGCTCCCGAGGGATCCACGGGGCCTCTGACCCGCTTGGGGAGCTGTGTCCAGTTTCCTGGGAGCGGGGCTCCAGGCTCAGCTTGGATACGTCCAGTGACGGGAAACTCACCCCCTCATTAAGAAGCAATCGGACTCTCGCACGGCTCTGGCCTTAGACATCCCTCCGTGGTGCAGACCCGAAAGGGGTCTCCCAGGCACCTGGCTCGTCATCCGGTGCCGTGGACCACAAAGGGCCCATCGAATGGCTCTTCCGTGTGGCACGCTTTCAAATATTTGAAGGCACACATCACACCCTCTCCTCCCGGCGGCTTGCCTGGGAGGTTTTTATCTGGGGGGCTGAATATCCCCAATTGTTCTCCGAATGCAGAGATTCCAAAAGTGTCTTCATCACCGTCATCACATGGTCTTACCCTCCAGGTTCTGTCCCGCTGGCTGCCACCACGAGTCCCTTCTGCGGTGGCACCCAGCCAGCTCAGGATAAAAGGGGACCATGCGTTGTGGACAGAGATCACTTCACAGCTGGGGGCAAACACATCATGTGTGCACACTCACTTGGCATGTAGCCACATCTTACGCATTCGCGTGCACACCCATACATGTACACACACATGTGAAATATGCCCTCACCAGAATCTTCAGTGTCTTTCATATGCCCTATTTTTTAAAAATCTTTTAACATTTTATTTATTTTTGAGAGACAGAGAGAGAGAGAGCACGAGCAGGGGAGGGGCAGGGAGAGAGGGAGGCTCAGAATCGGAACCAGGCTCCATCCAGGCTCTGAGCTGTCAGCACAGAGCCTGACGTGGGGCTCGAACCCGCACACTGTAAGATTGTGACCTGAGCCAAAGTCAGACGTTTAACACACTGAGCCTCCCAGGTGCCCCAGATATGCCCTATTTTTAAGCCACATCGTTTCCCCTCCGTCTTTCAGCATGAGGATATTTTTGTTACTGAGTAAGATGATGGATTGTAACTCCAAAATATCAATAATTACATTAAATGTAAACTGACTAAATGCCCCCATTTCAGCTCTCCTCTCACCCTGTAAACAAGTGTCCTTTCCATCTTTCCATGGTCTAATTAGCGCCATGGTTTTGGGTTTTTTTGTTTTGTTTTTTTTTTTTTTTTTGGTTTTTTGTTTTTGCATTTTGGCTGCTTTTTCTTGATGATTTTGCTGTTTAAAATGGCCCCCAAGCACACTGCTGATGTACTATCCAGTGATCCTAAGGGCAAGAAGGCTGGGATGTACCTTACAGAGAAATGGGTGTGTTCAATGACCTTCATTGAAGCATGACTTCTCATACTGTTGCCCATCAGGTAATGCTGATGAAGCAACACTATAGACTCGTTGAGTGTCTTTAAAGACAAACACACATACAGTCGTGTGTTGATCATTAACGAAAATGTTGTCACTGGAGTCTCACACAGGATCAGTGGTTCCATATTCACTAATTTGTTGTGTACAGGGGACATTATAGAACACATCTGTCATAAATAACGAGAATTTCCTAAATCATGCAAACGTCAACCTCAAAAAAAACGAATGAGGTTATGCTAGTATCAAAGTAGAACTTACTAAAAATAAATACTAAACAGAAAGAGAAAAAAAATTTAATGAGAAAAAGGCTCAATTCACCAAGAATATAAGACAATGATAAACTTTTATGCGCTGAATAACAAAGATTCAAAATAGATAAAGCAAAAATTAGTAAAATAAAAATAAACAAGTCCACAATTTTGATAACACATTTTAACATACTTTGTTAGTAGTAGATAGAACAAACATACCGAAACTCAGTGTAGGTTTAACATTTTAATTTTGTTCAAATATCGTACCCTGTATTTGTGTAGTGGGTAGATTTATAACTGTACATTTAATAGCTGCAGAATATTTGCCCTTTTAAAGTACCCATGAAACATTTATAAGATTTAAGCATATGCTAGACCATTAAGCAAATTACTATAAACATCAGACGTTGAAGTAATACATTTTCTAGTTCCTGGGCAATTCAGCTGGAAATAAATAACAAAAAAGGAACTAGAAAATGCCATAACTTTGAAAATTAAGCACTGCGCTTCCAAATGACTGAAGATACAAAGAGGAAGTCAAAATCACTATTAAAAAGCATTTTGATCTGAATGTTAATAAAACTATTACCTATTAAAGCTTAAGAGAAGCTTAAGCAGAGTTGTATGGCAGAATTTACAGCCTGAAGTTTTTCTTAAAAAAAGTAAAAAGACTGAAAATCATTAAGTTCAGCACCTATCTCAAGAAGTTAGAAAAATAATTAAACATAAGGAAATAACAGAAATTAATGAATTACATAATAAGCATAACAGAGAAAATGAACAGAACTGAAACTGGTTGTGTGAAAGACCGTGAGAAATTATATACCCCTGACAAGACTTACCAAGAAACAAACTAAGAGAATAGACATTAAAAAGTAACATCAGAAGAAGGATATGCCTGTTGATTCTATACAGATTTTTAAAAATAAGAATATGAAAAACGTGATGCCAAAATTTAATACTTCACTAAAATGGACACGTTTTTTGAAATAAAAACACAAATTAAAGATGTGTAGCGTATAACTTAAATTTTTCTCACAAGGAAATTGCCAGGTTCAGATACCTTTGTTAATACATTTAACAAATGTTTAAGAAGAAAATGCCAACTTTATACAAACTCTTCCAGAATCTGCAACAAGATGGAATACTTTCTGAACTCTTGTTTATGAGGTCAAACCAGGGAATTATTAAAAAGAAACTTGCAGATCAAGCATTTATGGATGAGAATGAAAACATTAGGAAATTAAATCTGGAAACATCTGTAAAGTTTTTAAAAAGGAAAAATAAAGCAATAGCACTCTGTGTTTATTCCCACAATGCAAATTTTATTAAGCCTTTGGGAAAAATTCAGTGAAATTCATCGTGTTAACAGGATAAAGCGGGGGGGGGGGGGGACAGCAGTTCATCTCAATAAATGACAAAAAGCAAGTGACAAATTTTGACAACATTTAATGATGTTACAAATGAGTTGCAGCATATGAAATTAAATATGTTTAAATTGATATTGAGGAGACAAAGATTTCCACTATAACTACTTCCATTAAATCTTGTACTAGAGTTTCTAGCCTATGCAATAAGACAGGGAAAAAAATGGAAAGACGGAAAGAAGGTAATTGTCATGGCTTATAAGCAAAATGATTGTGCACATAAAAATGTCCAAGTTATTTTACAAATAAACTATTAGAATTAAGTATGCCTTTAACAGGTATTCTGGACGTGAGATCAATATAAAAAAATCAACCGTATTTCTACTGTCAACAAAAACCAATTAGCGACGAACACTTACAAAAGATACAATTTTGTAATTTCCTTTTTCATTATTGAAAGGAATAAGTGATGACCTATATAAAAGGAGGAATTTACTACGTTCACGGATAGTGATGTTTGGTATCATAAAGATGTCCGTTCTCCCCAAATGATCAATAGATTGAATCCATTACTAATCAAAATCCCAATTCAATCTGTAGACCATTTGGGGAGAATGGACATCTTTATGATACCAAACATCACTAAGTCACTTTCAGAGAAGAGAGCAGAAAAACGTATTCTTTTGTATCAGGAGTGGATATAAAAGCATAAACATTACATTAAAATGGCATTGGCACCAGGGTGGACTGATGGGCATGCCCGTATACGGACACTTTTACAAAGGTGATATTCAAGAACAGTAAGGAAGATGGGGCATTGAAGACTTACGTCCCCTCCCCAAATTCGTATGTCAAAGCTCTCACCTCCCCCACCCAATGGGATGGTATTTGGAGGTGGAGGTAATTACATTTAGATGAGGTCATAAGGGGGTTTCCCCGTGATGGCGTTAGTGTCCTGACAAGGAGAGACACCCAAAAGCATGCTCTCTCTCTGTCTCTGTCTCTCTGTCTCTCTGTCTGTTCGTCTCTCTGCCATGTAAGGACACATCTGGAAGGCAGCTGCCTGCAAGCCTGGGAGAGTCCTAACCAGCATCCCGATCTTGGACTGCCAGCCTCCAGAACTGTAAGAAAATATTGTGCATCAGTCTCTGGTGTTTTGTTATGACAGCTTAGGGCAGACAAATGCACTGTTTTTGGTTTTGTTTTTGTTTTTGTTTTCGATAACGACGTAGGAGGACATCTTCCTGGTTTGTGGCAGGGGGCGGGGAGTGCAGTGAAAAACATCTTTTTTCAAAAAGTTTTTTAATGTTTGTTTATTTTTGAAGGAGAGAGAGAGACAGAGCACAAGCAGGGGAGGTGCAGAGAGAGAGAGAAAGAGGGAGACACAGAATCTGAAGCAGGTTCCAGGCTCCCAGCTGTCAGCACAGAGCCCGATGTGGGGCTTGAATTCACAAACCAACCGAAGCTGGACGTCTCACCGACTGAGCCACCCAGGCGCCCCAGTGACACACGTATTTTAACCCAGGCACAGAAATGTAGTAACGAAAACGAGAAAACATGACGTGGTGAGGTACGGTCCAAGGAACGTCTGTTTATCAAGGATGCTTTTAAAAGCAGGTGAGCAAGCCAGAGAAACAGCGACAGGGTTTGCAAAACTTGTCATGGGTCCAGGGCTGGCGTCCAGATGCAGGAACTTGTACAAATCAGGAAGAACTCAATCCGATGGGGAAGACGGGCGCTGTTCTCCACACACCTTGTGCGCTACACACGTAGCATCCTGTCCTTTCCAATCCGTGTTTGTAAACAGCCCAGGTGACTGGTGTCACGAGGTAAGTCAGTGGGTTGGCCCTTCCGGGCTCAAAAGAACTCACTTCCTTTCATCTGCAAATGGTTATGGACTAGATCCCCTGGGTCTCTTGGGTTCTCCGGAAACAGAACGGAAGAGGCGTTCCGGCTCCATTGGGGGTCCCCTGCCCCTCAGCTTGGGACAAGACAGTTTACAGGAAACCCATATTTATGTTCAGCCCAAAGGAAAGAAGATGCTGGGATTCTTATTCTCCTCTTTGCCTCTGAATAGCTGGCACTGAGATTTAATTAAGGGATGTGTTGACATCCCACTAATGGGACACTTGTGAGCCCCTGACTTGGGGGCAGTGCTTGAGAGACTTGTGCCCCAGAGCCGTGTCTCTATTTGCTCTCAGAAACACACCTGAGCTGGAAAACCCGGGCACGCAATGTGCATAATGTGCGTCTGCTCACTAGCAATTAACCATCTCCCCCAACCACTGGGGAGGCGAACCCTGTGCCTCAGAAAATCATCCTCGGCAAACAAGGTTGATTAAATGCCTCTCCACGCACCGCGTGACGCGAGAGGCCGGGACAAGTCCCAGAGTTTGCAAACCCGTCTTCCTGCCAGGGTGCCCTTCAAATCCCGGGCTTTGTCCGTGACTTTGCAGCAGGTGCGAAGGAAGGAGCAGAGTTCAAAGGCAACTCGCTTTTGCAGCCGAGACTGAAGCCTGACACGGATATGCGAGCCGCTCTGTGCAATCTTTCAGGCTTCCAGAGAATGTCTGTGCCCACTGAGAACCCACATTTTAGGGGACCCGTGCACATGGCAGCTGGGCTGATGGGGCTGGCTGGGAGCAGACTGCAAAATAATTCCAATGAAAAACAGAACTTGGGGCGCCCGGGTGGCTCAGTTGGTTGAGCATCCGACTTCGGCTCAGGTCATGACCTCACAGTTAGTGGATTCAACCCCTGCATCAGGCTCTGTGCCGACAGCTGGGAGCCTGGAACCTGCTTCCGATTCTGTATGTCCCTCCCTCTCTGCCCCTCCCCTGCTTGCACTCTGTCTCTGTCTCAAAATTATCAGATAAACATTTAAAAATGTATAATGAAATATTTCGGGGCGCCTGGGTAGCCCAGTTGGTTAAGCGTCCAACTTCGACTCAGGTCAGGATCTCTGAGCTCGTGACTTCAACCCCTGCATCAGGCTCTGCACAGACAGCTCAGAGCCTGGAGCCTGCTTCCGATTCTGTGTCTCCCTCTCTCTCTGCCCCTCTCCTTCTCGCGCTCTCTCTCTGTCTCTGAAAAATCAACATTAAAAAAAAAACTTTTTTAAACAAACATTTAAAAAATAAAAAACAACACGTGTTTGCTGAAGCAGTTTTCTGATTCTATCATTGGTTCCCAGGACTTTGCGAGGGGACTAGTGTGGCAGCACGTGTGTGTCCCTCATCCCATCTTGAGGTTGTTCAACGCACACGTTGTGCCTACGCTAACTGGTTCTGCGTTCCAGAGGCGCAAAGCGTCAGGGCTCGGACGGGGCCGGAGAATAACTGGGAGGCTCCGAGGCGTGACGATGCTTTCTGGGAGTCCAGAAAACCAACTTTTCGTTTTTTTAACGTTTATTTATTATTGAGAGACAGAGAGAGACAGAGCATGAGAAGGGGAGGGGCAGAGAGAGAGGGAGACACAGAATCCAAAGCAGGCGCCAGGCTCCGAGCTGTCCGCACAGAGCCCGACGCGGGGCTCGAACTCACGACCGTGAGATCATGACCTGAGCCGAAGTCGGACGCTTAACCGAATGAGCCACCCAGACGCCCCCAGAAAACCAACTTTTAAAGAGAGTTGGGCAACGACAGCAATGGCATTGGGCAACGAATGCCCACGTTGGCCGTAGCACCGTCCGGATGGTTTAAACTTGCGTCCTCGTCATGCGCTGTCTGTCCCCACCTGTCCTTCCAGAGGCACATGCCTTACAGCGGGGGGAGGGGGAGGCGGGGCCGGAGACGCTGAGCAAAGTGCTCAGGTCTAACCGCCCAGACCTCGTGATGCAAAGCCCCGTGTGCCCCTGCATCACCCAGCGCTTTCCTGTACAACATGTGCCTCTTGTGATATAACCACGCGGGCTGAGCGTTTTGCCGGGTGCTTCCCAAGTGGCCTGGGAATTGTTGTTTCTGGAACGAATTAATGCACGGATGAATGAATGGAAGTTTACAGGGACAGCACTCGAGCCTGTGCACCTGACTTTGGAACCGCTTTGACAGACCCTGCCGCAGTGGGACCCCAGGGGAGTCTGAACACCTTCACACGACTTCCTTCGGGGCGGGGAGGTCAGCCTCTATGTGGACTCGGGGTCACACAGGCGTCTACCGAACAGGGACGGGCACGGGGGACAGAAACCACATTGCCCCGCAAGCCACGGCACGAGCCACACCGTGGATTGTAACTCAGCCGCCAAGAAGGCAACCCTGGTGCTTGCAAAATAGCCCAACGCCCACTTTTTCTCTCCGAGACTGGACGGACGTGTAGGTCCGCTTGTGACTGAAAATGGGGCCCCGCTCCAGACGTGTCAACAGGCAGTCACTTAGCCCCGCCGGGCGGTGCAGAAGAAGGGAATCTGGGTCTGAATGAAGACAGAAATGATGAGTTTGTAAAGCACGGTCAAGACAGCCCCCGCGTGGGAGCCTGTGAAGGCAGGTTCTCCCCACGGGGACCCCCCAGTCACCCCCGAAGAGGCCTGACCAACGGTCCACATGCAACCATCACGCCCCCCTGACCGGGCAGGGCTCACAGGCCCCTTCCGAAGGCGCGCTGGCCTGTCTCGCCTTGTGCGCACACCCAGCAACGGGAACCCAGCACCACCGGATCCGCAAGGCGCCCACGCCCACGGTGCTGCCTCACATAACCGTTGACACAAGGCTCCGCGCAGCAGACCTCCCGTTACACGTTTGCGACAAGCATCTCACGCGGGCGGGGTGGGGGGGGGGGCACGCCCCAGCTTAATCACGGCTAATCCCATGAAGCCACACTTTAAAATATTATTAACCTCATCTGTCTCGATTTGGGGCTAATGCAGCATCGTGGGGACGTTCTCCCCCACCGGGCCGTTATGCACATGTTTATGAACCCATTCTTCCACGGGGGCGGGGAAAAAAAAATTTTTTTTTTTGTTTCCTCCGAAGGGAAACCAGCAGAGCCCTGGGCGCGCGTGGCTACGGGTTACAAAGGGCACTAATTAAATGTCAGGCTTGACAGATTAAAATTATGAAATTTAAAATCGCCGAGAAGCTCTTTGTCATTGTCAAATTAGAAGTCAGGGTGATGAGATATGCGCGCTGAGCGGCGTAATGGATTGAATGGCAATCAGGTGTAGCACCGGCGTCGCCCGCATTTTGATCAACCACGACTTCACATCAAAGGCGGTGGCGGGCGTGGGGGGGAGGGGCCCCATTTCTCATCCCCGCGGAGCGCGGGTGGCCGGCGGCATCCGTAATGCGCGCATATATGCACCTGGGCGCGAGGCGGGCAGCGAATTCGTTGGGGACGCGCGCTGAGCCACCGGCTGATTTATGGACTCACGTCAGGAAGGGACAGACCCCCGCCCTCAGTATTCAGAACGGAGGCGCCCAGGTGAGCCCAGGTGAACGTGAAAATGTCTCGCGGCCACCAGCCCCGGTCATGCTGTGGATTGCACGCAATTAGAAGTCTCGGGTGGGGATTGAAAAAGACGCCCCCCCCCCCCCTCCTCGCATTGCACGGCTGGTGATGTGTGTTCTAGAAGGTTCTGGACACACCCTGGCGTGCCACACATCACAAGGTGCAGCCCAGGGAGACAGGGAACCGCCACAGGGAGCCCCCTTCGCCGGCCTGTCGCAGCCCCAATGCCCACCTCACGCGGTGGGGACAGGCGGCCCCCCGATGGCCTCCCGTCTACACAGGTAGCAACACTCCCGCCCCCAAAGCATGCAGAATTCCTTGTGAATAATTCAGCGGCCGTAACGGAAGGAAATACGACACCTTTCAAAGACATTCTGTAACGCCATACGTCTTAACATGAGAACATCTTTCTCTCTCTCCTTCAAGAAGGGGTTTCCGTAAAAGATATGCCAAACCGGGAGCTCAAATCTGCCTGCGGTGCGTGGAAATCACCTCAAGCCCAAGGGGGAAAGTGGTGGGGGGTGGGTCCCGGGGGCTGTGTTGACGGGGACGCACAGGACACCGCCAGTGACACCCCGGCCACACCCAGTTGGGACAGACGCATCTGCAGAGGAACCGAGGGCAGGGACGATCCAGCACGCCGATCCCAGGGACTTCGAATCCGGGGTGTGGCGTGAGATCCGCTCCCGCACGTCTTTCCTTCTGTGCGGGTTCGATACTCCCGTTCTGATCAACTTTTCAGAACTCCTTGCTTATCACGGT
The DNA here is from genome assembly GCF_046562875.1 of Panthera onca. Classification (NCBI taxonomy): domain Eukaryota; kingdom Metazoa; phylum Chordata; class Mammalia; order Carnivora; family Felidae; genus Panthera; species Panthera onca. The sequence continues at coordinate 129,439,964 of NC_138357.1, read as the reverse complement.
AAAATGCAGAGAACGTAAGGTTTACCATTAGTGACACGTGGGTCATCACCATCTTGCCCGACCAGCACTGACATCCATTCCCGAGTATTCTCATCCCCCCAAAGGAGACCCCGTCCCCATGAGATGTCACCTGCCTGTTCCCCTTCCCCAGTCCTTGGCGACCACTCAGCCACTTTCTATCTCTGTGGATTTGCATGTGTAGTTATTTTCTACAAACAAGGACACACGTGACGTGGCCTTTTGTGTCTGCTGCTCTCCCTGAGCGTCGTGTGTCTGAGGTCCATCCACACGGTAACACAGGTCAGAGCTCTGTTCCTTTTCATGGCCGAGTAGTATTCCCCAACGTAGCTGGACCCTACTCTGTCCATCCATCCATCCATCCATCCATCCATCCAACCATCTGTCCATCCATCCATTCATCCATCTGTTGATGGAGATTGGGGTTGTCTCCACACAGAACTCTGTTCCTTTTCATCCCCAAGTAGTATTCCCAGACATAGCTGGACCCCACTCTGTCCATTCATCCATCCATCCATTCCATCCATCTGTCCATCTGTCCATCCATCCATCTGTTGATGGAGACTGGGGTTGTTTCCACACAGAACTTTGTTCCTTTTCATGCCCAAGTAGTATTCCCAGACATAGCTTGACCCCGGTCTGTCCATCCATCCACCCATCCATCCATCCATCCACCCATCCATCTGTCCATCCATCCATCCATCCATCCATCCATCCATCCATCCGTACATCCATCCATCTATCTGTTGATGGAGATTGGGGTTCTTTCCACACAGAACTCTGTTCCTTTTCATGGCTGAGTAGTATTCCTAGACATAGCTGGACCCCAGTCTGTCCATCCATCCATCCATCCATCCATCCAACCATCCATCTGTTGATGGAGATTGGGGTTGTCTCCACACAGAACTCTGTTCATTTTCATGCCCGAGTAGTATTCCCAGACATAGCTGGACCCCAGTCTGTCCATCCATCCATCCATCCATCCATCCATCCATCCGTTGATGGAGACTGGGGTTGTTTCCACACAGAACTCTGTTCCTTTTCATCCCCAAGTAGTATTCCCAGACATAGCTGGACCACAGTCTGTCCATCCATCCATCCATCCATCCATCCATCCATCCATCTGTCCATTCATCCATCTGTTCATGGAGATTGGGGTTGTTTCCACACAGAACTCTGTTCCTTTTCATGCCCAAGTAGTATTCCCCAGACATAGCTGGACCCTGGTCTGTCCATCCATCCATCCATCCATCCATCCACCTGTTGATGGAGATTGGGGTTGTTTCCACACAGAACTCTGTTCCTTCTCATGGCCGAGTGATATTCCCTGACATAGGTGGATGCCACTCTGTCCATCTGTCCATCCATCCATCCATCCATCCATCCATCCATTGATGGAAATTGGGGTTCTTTCCACACAGAACTCTGTTCCTTTTCATGGCTGAGTACTATTCCTAGACATAGCTGGACCCCAGTCTGTCCGTCCATCCATCCATCCATCCGCTGATGGAGTTTGGGGTTGTTTCCACACAGGACTCTGTTCCTTTTCATGGCTGAGTACTATTCCTAGACATAGCTGGACCCCAGTCTGTCCGTCCATCCATCCATCCATCCATCCATCCAACCATCCATCTGCCCATCGATGTCCGTCGATGGACATGGGGGTTGTTTCCATGCTTGAGCTGCTGTGAACATGTATGTTCACGTATCTGGTTGAGCTCCTCTTGTGGAAGACCCTGGGTGGACACCACGGAGTGAACTTGCTGAGTCCTGTGGTCAGTCCGTGCCTGACTTTGTCAGGACAAACCACACTGTTTTCCGCGGCATCTCAACGGCCCTGCCTTCCCACCAGCGACGCGCAAGGCCTCCACTGTCTGCACATCTCCTCCAGCACCTGTTACGTTCATGTTTATTGGTACTGGTCACACAAGTGCCCTTTTTGTCACCATAATTACGCTCCCCTCCCCCCAGCTGGCTACAGAGTGGTTCTCACTGTCCTGCTGAGTTCCATTTCCCTGGTGATGAGTGACACGCTGTGCATTCTCCCTGCTTGTTGGCCACGTGTACGTCTCCTTCCAACCAATGTCTTCCAGCCCTCCGCCCCCTCGGTAATTGGGTTGTTTGTCTCTTCGCTGTTGACTTCATAACAACCCTTTTACAAGCTTAGCTTCTGACCTTTTTCGGTAATTCTCTTAATTTGTGGAGGACTGTGTCTCCTCTATCATAGACTCTTGAGTGTGTGCGAAGCGGAAAAGCAACGGGGACCGCGTAGAATCCCAGGGCTGGGAGTCCCGTTGGGGTTTGGAGTCAGACTCCTTCATTTCGGGGAACTGCAACCAGTCGGGCGGACCCAGTGCGCTGCCATCCATCCCTGCCAGGGAAGATGCTTCCTTACTTTCTCCATCTTGTCCTTGGGCAAATGGCACCTCTGGGCCCACAGGAGCCAGCACGGGCTGCCTTCCGACCCCAAAGAGTGTCCCCCAAATTAACATCCATGCAGAACCTTGCGATGTCACCTTATTAGGAAATACGATCTTACAGATGCTGTTGGGTTAAAATGAGCCCATCCTGGATGAGGGTGGCCCTGAATCCAATGACAGGTGTCCTTGTGAGACAGAAGGGGAAACACAGAGGCAGAGACAGAGCAGAAACCACGTGAAGACAGAGGCAGAGACGGGAGGGATGCGGCCACAAGCCCAGGGACACCTGGAGCCCCAGAAGCTGGAAGAGGCAGGAAGGACCCTCCCCTGAGGCCTCTGGAGGGAGCACGAACCTCCCCTGCCTGGATCTCAGTGGTCCTGCCCTGCCTGGATATCAATGGTCCTGCCCTGCCTGGATCTCAGTGGTCCTGCCCCTCCTGGATCTCAGTGGTCCTGCCCTGCCTGGATCTCAGTGGCCCTGCCCCTCCTGGATCTCAGCGGACCTGCCCCTCCTGGATCTCAGTGGTCCTGCCCTGCCTGGATCTCAGCAGCCCTGCCCTGCCTGGATCTCAGTGGTCCTGCCCCTCCTGGATGTCAGTGGCCCTGCCCCTCCTGGATCTCAGTGGTCCTGCCCTGCCTGGATCTCAGTGGTCCTGCCCTGCCTGGATCTCAGTGGTCCTGCCCCTCCTGGATGTCAGTGGCCCTGCCCTGCCTGGATGTCAGTGGCCCTGCCCTTCCTGGATCTCAGTGGTCCTGCTCCTCCTGGATCTCAGCAGCCCTGCCCCTCCTGGATCAGTGGTCTTGCCCTGCCTGAATCTCAGGGGTCCTGACCCTCCCTGATCTCACTGGCCCTGCCCTGCCTGCCTCTCAGTGGTCCTGCCCGGATCTCAGCAGCCCTGCCCCTCCTGGATCTCAGACTTCTGGTCACCAGAGTTGGGGCAGGATGGAATCAGTTTGTTGTTCTAAGCTGCCCAATGTGTGGTCACTTGTCCACGGCCACTCTCAGAAAGTCAAACAGTGCCCAGCAGTAGAGTGCATGGCCAGGCTTTTTGACCCTTCGCTCTGTGCCTCATGCTGATCTGTCTTTCCACATACCTGGCTTTATTCCCACCTTGCAGCAGCCCCAGATGCATTGCTCCCATTTTTCAGAAAGGGAGAATGAGACCCTTGTGGGGGTGACCGACTAGCCCAGCAGCAGAATCTCCAGACCTGAATACGCAGGCCTCTCCCTCAAGCACAATCGTTAGCACCTTCCGCTCTGGATGGAAACTTGGTCCTTTTACAAACATATTTATTGTTGTCCCTAAAACCTCTCTCCCTGGAACACATGCCATCCAGGCTGGCAAAAATGTCCCGTCTTCACCAGGACCTCCTCACTACCTCCCGTGACCCACCCTCTCTGTGCGTCGAATCCCCCAGAGCCCCTCCAGGGCCGGCCAATGCTAGACAATCAAACGCATGTGTGTCCATGAAGGGACAAACATCGACCTTACACAGGGACTCTGTTCTCATGAATTTCCTCGCCCCTCTTCTCCCCTCTGTGTCCCCCGAAGATGGTATTTGAACGTTCCCAAGTCTCAGAACTCGTTTTTATGATCTGGTTTGTATCAAATACACAATTGAAAACTGAAATCAGGGAGTCCTTGAAAGGGGAAGAGTAGTGACGAGGTTCTGGTAAAGAGGGGACATTTTTTTCACTTTCCTGGATTTTCCTGGCCGAAAGAAGATTTTTTTAAATTTTTTAAACGTTTATTTATTATTGAGAGACAGAGAGACAGAGCGTGAGCAGGGGAGGGGCAGGGAGAGAGGGAGACACAGAATCCAAAGCAGCTCCAGGCTCTGAGCTGTCAGCACAGAGCCCGACGTGGGGCTCAAACTCGCAAACTGGGAGATCATGACCTGAGCCGAAGTTGGACGCTCAACAGACTGAGCCACCCAGGGGCCCCAGAAGATGTTTTTTATGTGTCACAAAACAATACAGCTGACGTTCGCTCCAGTCACAACAAAGAAAACAATGAAAGATGTGTACAAAGGAAAGCAAGGTGCTGACTGGTACAACTATATATTTCTACAAAAACGCTTCCAAAATTAGTCAGATATTGAAATCTATGTGGAAACACAGGTATGTTAATAGTGATTGATACCCATGTCAAGATCGTTCATTGATTGGGAAGGTCTGTTTAGCCACATATGAGGAGGGATGGGTCAGCGACGCCCTTTCAGACGCCATGATTTTGACTCCCATGGTGGCCAGCCTGGATGGCACGTTCCAGAGGGACGGGGCGATGTTGGGTCCACCTCGATTGGCCAAACGCTCAGGAAGGGAAAACCACATCATTCGCTGGGAAACCGCAACTGAGAATTCAGAAACATGTCTGATGAAGACCCTAAGGGCTCCTTCCGTGAGCCCCTGTGTGCGTGCATCTTGGCATTTGACGACCTCCAGGACGTGACGTGCACCTGTTCTCCGCCTGACTGGAGCCCCGCCTGGAGCTCCCCAACCCTGCCAGGTCCGTGGCCCCTGGAGTTGGTCTCTATCACGTCTGAGACCCGCCGTCAGCTCAGGGAGCTGCATCCTTGGCCCCTGCAGAAAGCACATGGTGAGTCGGGGAGAACTTCCGCTCTTTGCAGACAAGTCGAGGAGGGGCTATGGGTGTCTTGTAAGCAAATCGGTAATTAACAGGACACAGGACGCTACGTCAGCTACACTGAGCTCAGACATTTCAGTACCGAATGCAACCATTTCACTCCTGCACCTGCTTGAACGTGAACCCGGCACGGCATGGATACCCTCACCGTTATCCGCGGGCCTCCCAAATTCACCCGCGTTCCTGTCCTGCCTCCATCCCAGGATGGGTCTATTTATCTCGTAAAGATGCCTAAGAACCACAGAGAGTACAGGCCGCTCTGGTCATGTGCAGGCTAATCCCAAAGCGATCGCGGCCGTATTTCTGTTCTTGGTCGTTTTCTACCACTTAGATTTACTACACGTGGGTTTTGCATTTTGTAAGTTGCTGCATGAGGGCGATAACCAGCACCATCCATTAAAATACAGTACGTATTCTCCAGCCCATCATGTTGAGCGGCGACACCCTCCATTATGAGCCAGGACTGTATTTCCTCCGTCCCGAGGGCAGATGGGTCTCTTGTCCCCCGACTGCAGCCCCCGCCGGCCCCGCCACCCCCAGCTAAGTCAACACGCATATTTCCCTTGGGAGGCAGAAATGCACCGAAGACTCACAGGTAATGTCTTCCTCGAGCACAATTTGCAAAGAGGCGTCCTTCATGGGGAGGACGGATAAAATTCATGCGCATCAGCACATACCACATCCCACTTGGGTGACCACCCGGGTCAGGCTGGGACCCCAGAGTCTGCTGAGGGCAAGATCCTAGCAGGCACTGTTGGGATGTGTCTCCAGGAAAAAAAAAAAATGCATGTCGTGGGGGCCGCAATGACGTGGGGAATCGGTATGAGGGGCTCTGTCTCCCTCCCCCTCCCTCTGTCCCTCTGTCCCTCTCTCTCCTGGACTCGCTACCCCCTTCCACCTGTCTCCATCTACCCTTCCCTGTCTACTCAGGATTTCTCAAGCTCCCGGTCCCTCTGTCTCTCTCTGGCTCATTAATTCACAGCTGCTGTTAGACCCCGCATCCTGGTCCTGTCTGGGGAAATGGTAAGAGTCCGGACCCTCTATCCCAACGACTGAGACCAAGATCCGTACAGATCCCCCCCTCCCGCCCCCCTCCCCCATCCTGGATGATCCACTCTGTCCCTCCTAGAAGCATCTCCCACCCTGGTAATTACTAGGAACTAACACGTACAGAAAACGTGTTCCTGGGCACATTGCTCAAGGTGACCAGGCAGGTGTTCATTCCTTTTGTCTCCCGCAGCAGCCTTCCTCTTGCCACGTGGTGTCACGGCAGCCTCGTGCGAACCTGCACTGGGAAAACAAAATGGCAGCACACTTACCGTCTTCCTCGGCTCCTTCCAGAAGGTTATTAATTCCTCGAACGTTGTTGCAGGCAAGTGGAAGGAAGTGGCAACCAGACATCCGAAGATACCGAGGCGGGTGCGTTAAAATTCCAAACACGGACTGAATACCAATCACTCAGACACAGCACGGTCTGCAGCCCAGGACGGGTGTTCAGTGGCATCTCGTGACCACAGAATGTTCTGGAAGAATGCTGACGGATCAGGCACCCTTCACAATGAGCCCCTGGCTCAGGCCCCCAGCGGATGCTCGTGTGGATTGTGAGTGGATCATCAGTGGGGATCATCAGTGGACAACAGTGTGGGGTGCAGATCAGGCCAGCCAGCTGTTCCCGTAGTCCCTCGCCACTGTCTTGCCGTCCTCACGTTTCTGTGTGCCCCCAGCAGGACAACCTGCCCTCAGGAGCCCCCAGGCGTCACTGCGGTCTGGACACTGGAGCTCCTGGGAGCCACAAGTGTGTGGGTGTGGCTGTGGCTGTGGCAGAGGAAAGCCTGGGCAAGCACATAGAGGGGTTGACCAGAAGGCTGAACGTCTGAGCACCTGTCAGCCACTAGGGGTCCCCACACAGGCAGAACCTTGTGGGGGGAGGTTGTCCACACCCAGAGGGGGAGACAGCACATGTGGGGCCGTGTGCGTGGCCCCAAAACACTAGGGGCTGGGCTCCTGCACCCTCTATACTCACGGACCACAGAACTAGCTAACACAACAACGCCAACGAGAAATCCCGGTGTCTGTCCTTGGGGGGGAAGGGAGTGACGTTCCCTCAGCCCTGGCTCTCTGAGCATTCAGGCAACAAGAGCGAACCTGTCCAAACCAACAGCGAGGGGCTGGCAGTTACGGCACCCCACACCCCCGATCGCCAACGACGTTTTCTTCCAGGGAGAGATTTTTGTGTGTCTCTGTCCACATCCAAACTTCTTCCTTCCACGTGGCCCTGTCTTCTCTCTCCATAAATATGTCACCTTGCAGTCTAAACATTCAAAACAAGGGCGCCTCTGTGTCCCTTAGAGTTCAGGTGAATCCGGCCATCCAAGATATTTCACGCTGCCACAAAATGTTAAATTTGGGTCTGGTTTCTGGGTGTGGGCTGGGCCAGTCGCGGGTTGCGGGTTCGTGTTCCCAAGAGTCTGTGGCTTTGCCACGGCATGATCTGCAAGAGGGGGCCGCCGGGGCGTGCTTCCCAGAGTCTGAGTTCAGTGCATGGGTGCTTACGTGGACACCTTTCCTCAGTCCTTCCTTGTGCCCTCTCAGGGCACCAAGCCTCTGGCCTCAAGGACCTACCGTCACGAGCTTATTATAACTGAATCGCATCCACAAGGACCCAATTTCCAAATAATTCCATTCACAGGTGCCCAGATCTCAGCCTTCAATCACCTTTTGGGAGCAACCACAGGTCTGCATCAAACCATCTTTGAATAAGTCGTGTTAATCCAGCAGAGTCAATGTCAGTCAAACCCAGAAAATTACAAAAAAAATAAAAATAATAATAATAAAAAAAAGGGGCATCTGGGCGGCTCAGTCGGTTAAGCATCTGACTTTGGCTCAGGTCACAATCTCACAGTTCATGGGTTCAAGCCCCGCGTCGAGCTCTGTGCTGACAGCTCAGAGCCTGGAACCTGCTTCGGATTCTGTGTCTCCCACTCTCTCTGCCCCTCCCGTGCTCATGCTCTGTCTCTGTCTCTCTAAATAATAAATAAACTTTAAAAAATTAAAAAAAAAAAAAAAAAAAAAAAAAAAAAAAAAAAACAGAAAATTACCAGGGTCCCAGGACCTGGAAACTCAGTCCTGAAGTTGATTTTTTTTTCAAGTCCTGAAATTTAAATGCATGGGTGTTTTTCAGGGCGTCACCAACGACTGCCAACATTCCCCCCGGCTGATGCGGACACAGATTGCAAAGCCAGCTGTGTGTTTTCGTAGGAAAGGAACGTCGTATGTTTGAACGCAAAGCTTGGATGAGTCTATCTGTATAACACTTGTTGTCCTGACTCTATTTCTGTTAACTTCTTACTTTGTTTTATGAGCTTTAGTCATAAAGCTTGTTTGATTTAGGAACTTGTATTAAAATAGGCGATAAGACTGTCATCTGAGATCTGCTTGTTATTTTCCCCGCTTGTCATTAAAGTGATTGATAATTTAGGGTACAGGAGCAGAACAGGCAAGATTAAAGCTGAAACCCTCTATAAATTAGAGGGGTTCGCGTGAGCCACGCTGCGTCGGGCTGTCAGAAACACCTCAGCACCTGGCTGTGAGCTTGGTAGGAAGAGGGAGACGGGCAGGCAGACCCGGGACCTCCAGCCTGAAGCCTGACGTCCTTCTGCCGTGACCCAGCTTCGCGGTCAGGCTCACCCTCGTGCATCGTGTACGGCCCTCGGCTCCACAGACGGAGGCAGATGGGAGAATGTGAGACACCGAGATCCGCAGTTTCTGGAATCAGGGCGAGTCCTGTATGGCTTTCAGAGGATGGTCTTCACCGTGTGGAAGGCGGGTTGCAAAGGCTCCGGGCGAGAGGACTGTCTGGGGAAGTGAGACATCCAACGTGCAGCACAGGTAGAGGAGGTGAGCAAGACGTCCCCCGCCCCTCAGCCACCACCCCAGGTACTTGTGCACCAGGTAAGTCCCTGTGGGAGGGAGAGGCGCCCCATGGTGTCCCCCATGAAGGGAAATTCTGGATGTGGAAACGGAGCTTGAACACTGTGGGTCGCACGCCATTAAGATAAGTTCAGCAGAGCACCAAGCCCCCAGGTCACATCTCCATTGAGTCCTCAGCTGGGTCATCTGTAAAATACGTGGCTGTCTCTGGTGGAGAAAGAAGGCCTCCACTGTGACCTGATGGGCCATTTCACACAGAGAAAGCACACAAGGCTAGACTGGCTGTCTTTAAGGAGAATCGGCCCTGAGGGGTCTTGTAAAGTCTTCTAACTTTTACAGTTCCAGGGCCACAGTGCATGCCTCCATTTTTCCTCCACAGGCAAAGCTTTCTTAATTTTGGACACTGGGCCTGGGGAGCTACAGCAAGGAGATGGGGTCCCTCTTGGTCAGAAAGGATCAGTCGTGCAAGCCGGCACACGGGGCCTGCCGGGCGTGCAGCCAGTGTGCAAACAAGCATCCGGGGCTCACGTGGCTCCTGGGTGAAGACTTCAGTTTGCAGCCCCTCGCTCGCAGCACCCCCCAGTTTGCCCACATTTCCTGCAACCTCCATACTAACTGTGGTTCGTTCTGGCCTCGGGCCCTGAGACATAGTAAATGTATGTTGTTTCCAGCCACCCAGCTCCCAGAGACTTGTTATAGCAGACGGGGCAAACTCATACACCACCGGGTGTATGTAGCTCTGGGCAAGCGTTTGTCTGGCTACAATGTACACAGTGCATGTGCATGGATGTTACACCCTGTGGCGCATCTTGGAGAACCAGGGTTTCACCTGCAACAGTAGCCCCTTCGCACGTTCCGTTCAGGCTGCGAGTGCACTCCCAGCACCCTTCTCAGATAAGTCCAGCCTCTAGCGGGAGACAGCCCGCCCTCCGGGCCCCACGCCCGCCCCTTCCTTTTACGGGCCATCACCTTCACGGTTCGGAGCCCCCCGCAAAAACAGGGTCTCAGTTCATTAGAGGAGGGTCAGGCTCGCCAGCAGCTTGCAATAAAGAAATTAGCAAAACCAGAAGCTGCAATTCTGTAGAAACCCTCAAAAACAAAGAGGATTTAAAGTGACAAGATCCAATTAAATTTAATTACCCAAGCTGTATTTTCATTTTAACTGACACTTTTTATTAAGGAACCGTATGCACTAAAGCCAGCAACCCAGACCAAATTGTATCCTGGTAACACAGTTATCGTATGCAAAACTCTGAGTATCTAATTTTCTAAAACGAAATTAGGCACAGGGGGTTTGTAAAAGGTTTTCTTTGTTTGGGGCTCAGAAACACCGCTCTCAGTTTACTCTTGACGTGGTATTGTGTTCATCACAAGAAGCCGTGATGCACACACACACACACACACACACACACACACACACACTAAAAGTTACTCAGAGAGAGCATGACAGCGTGATTTGTTTGAACTTGCTTCCGATTGCGATGCACCGTCGACAAGAAAAGGGACCGCCTTCCCAGTTTTCCTGTTTGAAAGTCATTTTCCGCCCCCCACGGCAAGTCTGGAGGATTTAATTGGTGGCTCAGGGACACCACACACTTGAACACAATGTCTCCTCTGCACGTCCCCCACCCCGTGCTCCCCTTGTCGCGTTCAGCAAAGACAAAGCGGTTAATTAAAATGGCCTTTTAAGTGTCAGTGGATGCTAGGGCTCGTTGACATGATTCTTGGGAGGCTGACGCTGACACAGCACGGGGCTCGAGGAGGGGGATGCCGTCCGAGCCAACACGGGATGCTGGGACGGGGTGGCTTCTCCTCCGAGCCTGTGTGTCCCCGCTTCTGTGTCTTGTAAGGACCCCTGTCATCGCGTGCAGGGCCACCCTCACCCAGGATGAGCTCACCCCCAGAGCCATCCCCCGATCACATGTGCAGAGACCCTGTTTGCAAACACGCCCCCGTTCCCAGGCCACGGGACTTAGGACAAGGACGTGGCCTCTCGGGGCGGGTGGCTCCCGTTCAGCCACCGTGCCTGCCTGCCCGATGCGTTCCCCGTGGGACGCCCCCTCCACAGCCTCTTGGAGGAAAAGGCAGAGTCTGCGTGCACAGGGAACACGAGGGCCACTCCGTGTCTGGAAGTGTCTGGAACCCACAGCGCATGGAGACAGACGCGGACTTGGGAGGAGGCTGTTGGACGCACACAGTGGGCTGCAGGACGGGCATCTGAATCCAGGGTCTCGTGTGCCCCACACTTGTGGCTGGTGACACCGGGCTTCGTGGCACACATGTCAACGTGTGAAACGAAATGGCATGAAAAGGCACCTGCTCCTAATGTTTTCCTCACCACAACAGCAGGCCGGCTCACGGCAGTGGCATCCCCGAGCGTCTCTGGGACCCACCCTCTTGGAGGGACACAGGGGTCCTTTGGCCCATCTTCCAAGGCACCTGGACACGTGAGATTATCTCAAAAGCAAACCCAAAGCCACCAGCAATGGTGACAACAGCCTGGCTTTTCTGTCCCCACCTCCCCGCCGTCCCGTTCGTCCCATCCACGTCTTTGGGTTCCTGTAGCGGCTTCCAGTTCGGTCCGAGAGCCCCCCAGCAGCTCAGCGAGCACATCCAGCCCGGACGTGACACCACGTGGGTGACATCCTACATCGCGGACGCAGGAGCTCGTCACCCAGGTGAGGCATTCCAGCCACGGACCTGGCAGCGGCCGGCCTTCCTGGCTCAGAGCAAAGTGTCTGCCCCCAGGGTGTCCATGAGGAAGCGTCTGCACAGGAAACACTGTTATGTAGGCAATTAAGAAACACGCCGGGAGCCCGGGAGGCCACTCACCCCGGGCGCGAAGGAAGACGTAACAAGGCACGAAAGAAAACACTTGCGAGTTTTATGGCGTCGAAGGAATTCTGACCCGCTGCATCCCACCGGCTGCCTCTGAATATTTCCCCTCTCCGTCAGCAAAGGGGGCTCTGGGGAGCTCGTGGGGGGCCCGGTCCGCACCCCGCGTCCCCACGAGGGTGACCAGCAGCCGCTCCCGACGCAACGCAACGTCTCCTTTCCTCCTTTGCGGTTGGCAGAGTGCGTCCCACGGTGGCTTTGCCCTGCTCCCGGTCACGGGCACCCCCACGCGGTGCCCAGACACCTCGGGAAAGTCAGGGAATCAATGGAGACGCGGAACCACATTGTCTTGTGGCCACTTTGCGCGTGGAACAGACATGGCGTTTTTTGCCCTCCGGAGTGCCCGTACGACCCAGCAGTGCCGTGCCCGCGTAGACACCCCAAAGAGTGGAAACCGGGGCCCCAGCCAGCTGCGCACAAGCATGACTCACAAGAGTTCAAAGGTCAAAGCAGCCCAAATGCCCATCAGTGGCCGCGCACATGAGCACGCCACAGTGTCTGCACGCAGCAGAATATGACTTGGCCACGAAAAGGAGCAAGGCTTTCACACCGGTGGCCACGTGGATGCACCTTGAGGGAACGAGGCTCAGGGAGACAAACAGACACCCGAGGCCACGTCGTGCTTGGTCCCACGTGGAGAAAATGTCCACAACAGGCAAAGCCACACAGTCAGAAACTAGATCCGCGGCCGGCGTGAGCCACAGAGGGGACGTGGCGCAACCACCCTCGAGGACAGGATCTCCATGTGGCGGGATGAAACTGTCCTCCCACGAGAAGGAGGGGATGGTGGCCCAACACGCTGGATGTGCTAAACGCCACTGGATTTTAGACGCTAAAATTGCCCCTTTTCCGTGAGCTCCACCTCAGCGATTTTAAGGAGACGTTGGAAGAAGTTATGCAGGTGACTAAACATTCTTTCCCTTCCGTTAAAAAAACAAACAAGCAAAGAAACTCTACAAGGGGCAAGGGTGAGGTCCTGCACCGTGTGTAGAGTCCTCAAGGAAGACATTCAGGCACAAGACTCGGCAGTCTCTGACCCACGCGCAGCCTTAATTAACGTGCACACAGCGGCTGACCAGACCCTCCTACCCAGGCGCGGCCCCCCGTCGTAATCTCATTGCCTGCATCCTGGAGAATCTTGGCGGATAATCTCAACAGTATTCTAATAACTATCCTGTCTGCAGCCCATAGCCTGGAGTTATTGATTTTCTGACTCAATAAAACCCTCAAGTCCGTGACCATGCCTCATTGTCCAAACTTCCCCCAGGATATGTTGAAAAGAGAAAGCCACGTTGGCCCTTAAACATGAAAAGTGCGATTACCTGTTTTAACTCCTGTCGTGCCCGGAAAAACCTCTCTGCGGTGGGGCGGTGCTGTGCACGGTGTTTCCAATTTCCCATCAATGCCCGACCCCCTCGTTGTAAGTGACTCGCTGGTTTATTTGTGAAATTCGCCCATGGCCTCCCACACATCCCCCACCCCGCTGCCCGACTTTCCAGACGTCATCCCACAAGGCAACCTGCGCTGTTTGCACAGAAACTTCTCTTCTGTGAGTTTCTCTGTAAAATCAAAATGGAAAGCTTTTAGGTGCATTAGGTTGTCCCCACACCCACAGTACCACCCGCCATTTGCAATTTTCCCTGTTTTCGCCACTATGTCTCCACGCTTGATGTGTCTTGGTCTCCAAGGGACTGCAGAAGAAGGTCCAACTTACCACAAAGTATTACCTTTACCACCACACATGGCACCCATGTGCATGGACCATGTGCCCCCTTGACCTACAAATAAACCTCCCACACTATTCCATGTCAGAATCACGGATTCCCCATGAGTCCCATCACTGGTTATTAGCCTACCTACATTGTGGGGTGTTCAAAAGTGATATAACGGGGGAATTAGGGCACACATAGCTCAGTGTCATCAAGGGCATTTGTATTGTTGTGCAATCGTGCCCACCATCCATCTCCAGAACTTTCTATGTCCCCAAACTGAAGCTCTGTCCCCATTAAACACTACCTCCCCGTCCCGTTTCCCAGCCCCTGGCACCACCATCTACTCTGTCTCTATGGATGAGACTCCTATACTGACCTCATATAAGTGGAATCACACAGGATTTGTCCTTTTGAATCTGGTTTATGTCACTGAGCACCACGTCCTCAAGGTCCATCCAGGTCATACCAGATGCAGAGCATCCTTCCTTTTCAAGGCTGTGTAATAGTCCACTGTGTGGATGGACCATATGTTATTCATCTATCCACCCATCCATCCCTCCCTCCATCCATCCATCCATCCATCCACCCATCCTTGCATCCATCCATCTGTCCACCCACCCATCCATCCATCTACCCACCTACCCATCCATCCAGCCAGCCAGCCAGCCAGCCACCGACCCATCCAACCATCCATCTGCCCATCCATCCATCCATCCATCCATCCACCCACCTACCCACCATCCAACCATCCATCCATCCATCTATCCCCCCTACCCATCCAGCCAGCCAGCCATCCACCCCCCACCCATCCAACCATCCATCTACCCACCTACCCATCCATCCATCCTTCTGTCCATCCATCCATCCATCCACCCACCCACCTACCCACCATCCAACCATCCATCCATCCATCTACCCACCTACCCATCCATCCATCCTTCTGTCCATCCATCCATCCATCCATCCACCCACCCACCTACCCACCATCCATCCATCCATCCATCCATCCATCTACCCAGCTACCCATCCATCCATCCATCTGTCCATCCATCCATCCATCCATCCATCCATCCATCAATGGACACTGGGGTTGTTTCCACCTCTCAGCTACTGTTAATAATCCTGCTATAAACACAGGGCGCAAATATTTCTCTAAGGCCCTGCTTTCAATTATTTTAGGTAGTTGCCCAAAACTGGGATTTCTGGATCATATTCTGTGCTCATTTGTTTGAGGAATCGCCATCCTGTCTTTATAGCATGGGCACTGTTGTCCTTTGCCACCAACAGTGCACACGGGTGCCAATTTCTGCACATCCTACCAGCACATCCTTATTTTTAAGAGGAAGATGTTCAGAGGCAGAGAGAGACAAAGAGAGAGAGAGAGAGAGAGAGAAGTTGAATATGAAGAGGTTTTGTGTGTGAAAGCTTTCTTTCGGGTCTTTTGAAGGCTGTGCTGTGACCAACCCTTGCTAGTCCCTCAGGCTCTCCCTGGATCATCATCCCTCGAGGGCTGAATCCACAGTGTGTGTGCACGCGGGGTGCCACCAAGGGTCACAACGATGGTGATGGCTGCACTTCTGGCGTGTTCTCCATAAAGGAGAACCCTTCACTCGAGTTACGTGTGCCTTTGACCCCTACACCAGCCCCATGAAGGGCATACACCGAGGCTGCTCTCTGCCTGCCTACCAATCTGCCCACCCCCGGTCCATGCAGGGCAGCAAACAGTTCCCATCTTGAAGGACACAGCCTTCACCGTCCCATTCTGCAGCAAAAACTTCTTGGTGGCTTTACGAACATTGTGCTCAATGCTTCCACCTGCCCCCTGCATCTACCCATCAACTGTCTCCTCCCTGCTGTGTACCCAGAGAGCTTCTCCTGGTCACCACATGGATGGGTGCTCTTGTCTGCCAGTTTCCGGTGGGGACTGGCCGATGCGGATGTGGCAGGAAGCGGGAGCAGGGAGGACGGGGTGCTGGGTGTTTATTCATCCATGTCTCTTCTTGGCTTACCCCACCTGGGCTCCTGCTACTGAGCCCTCTACCTTCTGGTAACTTCTCCACCGCTTGGTCTCATCCTGCCCGCAGTGGTAACAGCCCCCCACCCATGCCAGCCCCAAGGCTCTACCCCAGCCCTGCCTGCTTTCCAGAAACTTCTGTAACAGGTCTTTGGTCTGGCAGGCACTATGGAGAACAGCGTGGCTGGAGCAGAGCAATTGGAGAGGGTTTAAGGCCGCATATCACGTCCTGCCGCCATCTTGGAGAAGCCTGGAATGTTGAGCTAAGGCTCGAGTAGACGCCAGTCGTCTTCTTACCTATCTTGGGCTGAAGGATCAAGAAAGAATATAAGAGCCCTGAAGTCTACGGTGTCCGTTTCTTTTCTCGACAAGACCGGGGGTTGATCTGAACTCCCGGGTTGAACACCAAGACCGCGGTATCTAGTTAGTGTCCAATATGTGCTTGAGCACGCACGTTCCCAGAGCCCCGACGTATGTGTGCCCTTCACTTCTCTTTCCGACTCCGCGGGCTTTGGCTTTGCTCTGTGGCGCCTGTGCTCTGCCCCCGGAGACCTGGCAAGCTGCCACGACAGACCACCCAGTCTAACCCTGGAACGTCCACGGGCTCACAGCCTTCTGGAATGTTCCCACCAGGCACTCGGAGGTGAAAAATCGCCCTGGCCTCCATCTCACCAGTGCTGAGGGGATTAGCGAGATTTTGTTTATAGAGGCCCCTGACCTCCTTCTGGAGACGTTCTCAAAATAATAACAACCCAGAAAGCAGCTCTGATTGAGAATGTCTGTTACGGAACACCTACCGCCTTTCGCTCCCCGGGGGAAGATTAAAGCCCAAACAGGACTCGTGCCGAACGTCCCTGTTCGAACAGACGTACCGGTCGAACCGGTCGATGCCACACACGAGTGCAGCCCAGAGGCATCCCCGCAAAAGCCCAGAAGCCACACGGCGTTGGGCCAGACACACTGAAGGCACGCACGTCCCTCCGCGGGGGGTGCTGGTGGTAGGACTAACGAGGTGGCATTGCTGTCCCCTCTCCAGGGCCACCTCCAAATGCACAATATCACTTTATTGATGATTTCTGAATTTCCATTTTAATAAAATAAATGGAGGCACCAGCAGATAATAGTGCTGTTCAATATTTATGAAGTGCCTTTTTAGAATAAATTCAGAAATTCAGTATTAATCATTACAACCATTACACTCCGAGAGCACATAAATAACAACTGGGAACCGCATTTATTTTTTGAAAACCCATAATGAAAAGCAGCTGAGTACCCAATTTCATTTTTGACACATTCATCCTCCTGGTTGGATTTATTGTGATTCTAAAGAGACATCCCCCGCTTACCCTGCGCCCAAAATATAGGTGTGATAATAACCGCTTTCCCCCACACTGATGTGAATAAGCACTTTTTTATTTAAAGCAAGAACAGTAGTCCGGGTTTTTTTTTTTTTTTTCCTTTTTTTCCAGCAGCGAAGGAGAACATTTTTCTTGTAGAGAGACAGAGCCATGCACCAGGGACGTGTTCCCAGACCCCGTGCATCAGAATCGAAAGCGAAACAGTCGTTGCGCTGTGCAGAGTGATGTCCGGGAGAGTAGAACCAGGGTGCGGGCATACAGATTTCCTGCGTTGAACAAAGCACATTCGGGGTGACCCTGGGGGAGGCGATTAGGCAGAAACGTCTCGTCAAGCTGCTGAGGAGTCCTGGCTGGATTTCTGTGCATTGCAGGTGGGTTCCACCCAGGGTCTCGGCTCCGGTGGTCCCACACCTTTGTGTGGTCCCCACTGTAGGACTCTACTACACCTGACCCAACGAAGGACCCCAGACCTGGGCTCTGACACCACCAAAAGTTTGTCGTCCCCCAGTTCTGGACAATGGAAGTCTGACGCGCACGCGGGGCGGGGTCCCTGAGATCCAGGCGGGACAGGGCTGTGCTATGCCCAGATAAGGTCCCATGCACAAGTTTCACATGGGCGTTAATCTCTGTTCTTGGGACAATGGGACCTCACCCAACCACGTTCTCTCTCAGCTTGGGCATCCCTACCCCAGCACCAGAAACAGCAAATCAAAGCAGAAATGGAGGGGTTTGCTCCGTACGGAACAGCTCTTTCCTAAATTATTATGCTTTTAAAGACAAATTCAGTGTAGTATTGGATATTCCCTGTAAGTGCCTGAAAACAGGCAGTAAATTGTGTGAAATAAAATTTAAATCCCGGCTTAATGAACTCTACGCTGTAGATGTATATTAAGGCTTTACATCAAGTGCACTTTGCTCATCTATCTACACGGTTAGTGTTACCACATGGTCTGGATTCTCCTGGTCACACTTAGGTCCTGCTGGGGCCAGGGAGCCTAGAAATCATGCTTGCTTGTGTTGAAAGCTATCTTCAAAAAGTTACTATCGACCTGGACCTTGTGAATAAGATCTTAATTTGGAAACAGGGTCTTGGAACATGTAAGTGAAGGATGTGAGATGAGCTCATCCTGCATCAGGGTGGCCCTAAATCCAATGGTAGGTGTCCTTGTGAGAGACAGAAAAGACACAGGGACAGAGAGCAGAAGCGACATAAATTATGGAGGCAAAGACGGGAGGGATGTGGCCATAAGCCCAGGGATGCCTGGGGTTCCAGAAGCTGGAAGAGGCAGGAAAGACCCTCCCCTGGAGCCTCTGGAGGGAGCACAGCCTTGCCTGGATCTCACTGACCCTGCCTGGATCTCAGCAGCCCTGCCTGGATCTAACTGGTCTTGCCCTGCCTGGATCTGAGGGGTCCAGCCTTACCTGGAGCTCAGCGGCCCTGCCCTGCCTGGATCTCAGCAGCCCTGCCCTGCCTGGATCTCAGTGGTCCTGACCCTCCTGGATCTCAGTGGCCCCTGCCCTGCCTGGATCTCAGCGGCCCTGCCCTGCCTGGATCTCAGTGGCCCTGCCCTGCCTGGATCTGAGGGGCCCTGCCCTGCCTGGATCTCAGCGGCCCTGCCCTGCCTGGATCTCAGCGGCCCTGCCCTGCCTGGATCTCAGTGGCCCTGCCCTGCCTGGATCTCAGTGGTCCTGCCCCCCGTGGATCTCAGTTGTCCTGCCCTGCCTGGATCTCAGGGGTCCCGCTCCTCCTGGATCTCACTGGTCCTCCCCTGCCTGGATCCCAGCAGCCCTGCCCTGCCTGCATCTCAGTGGTCCTGCCTACCCTGGATCCCAGTGGCCCTGCCCCCCCTGGATCTCAGTTGTCCTGCCCTGCCTGGATCTCAGCGGCCCTGCCCTGCCTGGATCTCAGCGGCCCTGCCCTGCCTGGGTCTCAGTGGCCTTGCCCTGCCTGGATGTCAGTGGTCCAGCCCCTCCTGGATCTCAGTGGCCCTCCCCTGCCTGGATCCCAGCAGCCCTGCCCTGCCTGGATCTCAAGGGCCCTGCCCTGCCTGGATCTCACTGGTCCTCCCCTGCCTGGATCCCAGCGGCCCTGCCCTGCCTGGATCTCAGCGGTCCCGCTCCTCCTGGATCTCAGTGGCCCTGCCTCTCCTGGATCTCAGTGGCCCTGCCCCTCCTGGATCTCAGTAGCCCTGCCCTGCCTGGATCTCACTGGTCCTCCCCTGCCTGGATCCCAGAGGCCCTGCCCTGCCTGGATCTCAGTGGCCCTGCCCCTCCTGAATCTCAGCAGCCCACACCCCCCCGCCCCCGCCCCGGATCTCAGACAACTGGGAGAGAATAGAATAAACTCTCCCTGTTCAAGCCACGGGTTTGAGGAGGTGCTTCGCCTCCCGGGGGCTGTGTTTCTCTGGCGTCCTCTTGCCAGGATTCCGGAGCTCCGCCTGGCTAAAGCATTCCGTGACAGTCGGGACGGCACGGGAGGCGCTAGCCTGGACCCAACTCCTCAAGATTATCGTGTTAGTGACGCGACCATCCTGTTAGCGCCCCTCCTGGATCACATTAGCTGCGGCGGACCCCGCAAACACAATAAGAGACTCGTGTACGTGCAATATGCACATCGCTAATCAGATCTTGCAAATTATATTACTAGGTGGGGGAACAGGTTTTGTGGTGATCAAACAAACAGACAGCAGGTACGGGGCCCATCAGGGCGAGATCACATCCAGTTCTGCCCGGAGGACACATCGGGGGTACAGGTCCCGTGAGACGGCTGGAAATGCAGGAGGAGCAAGGCTGTGGGCTGGGGGTGGGTCGGTGCCTGTTTTCGGGGCACCTGCTGTGTGCCCGGCTGCTTGTATGCTCTGTGCACAGCTGGGACCCCGCACTCCAGGGGCGGACCCTCCCTCGGGCTAAACCAAGTACTGACATGAGGCCAAAAAAGAAACCAGACAGTGCTAGGGGCTACAGGGCAGGGGTACAGGACCCTCAGGGGCTCCTGTTGGGGTGACACGGTGCAGAAAAGCCCCCTGAAAACGGCTGGAGCCCGTGTGGGGCAGGGGGTTCAGAGGCTCGGCCAGGCCAGGCTGCTAGGGACTCGCCAGCCCCGGGCCACTGCTTTCCATTGTACTAGAAATGGCCCCAGAGAGCCACACAGGACGTTAAGCCAGGAAGCAGGCTGGTCAGGGGGGTGACCGGAAGCATCTTGCTGTCCTGCCCCTGAGCACCAGTCCGGCCGACAGGCTGGAGGCTTGGGGAGCAGGGTCCAGTTCGGGACCTGAGTCAGGTGCCTCTGGGGAGCAGGGACCCCAGATGGGGACCCCCAGGGGCCACAGCTCAGCCTGCGAGGTGGCTCAAGGCCGAGATAAGGACTGGTGTTGGGGACCCCGCGTTCACGGTGCAAGACGAGCCAGAAGGAAGCGGCCTGTGGGGGACCCCGCCCTCAGGATGCAGGACAGAGCCAGGGACAAGTGGCCCCGCGGAGAGGAAGCCCCTCGGGCCTCGGAGACTCCCAGCCCTTCCCGCCCTTGCAGACCCCCCTGGGCATCCCTGGTGGTGGGGGACCCCCCCGGCGCCCCCACGCGGCCCCCTCCACAGCAGATTGGCCCGTGAACGGCCCACTGCACTCAATTCCGTAATTCGATCGGGACTGTTGACTTTAGACATTTGGTACATTGGCTGCAAAGAACTAAATTTTCAAAAGTTCACCCTCATGCTGTCGGAGGAAATGAGAGGTAATATCCTTCATCGGGCACAGATTGCTGGGGAGGAAGTGCCTGAAAACAGGTCCAAATCAGATTTCCTGAATCCCCTCCGTCCCCCCCCCCCCCCCCCGCGCTGCCATAGGAACTGATCCAGGATCAATAACCTCGCCCCCACCCCACCGCCCGCCCCAGCCCTGCCCTTGGATGCACACCCCCAGTCCTGGGGCCGCAGGGAGCGGAGCTGGTGGAGGGGGGTGGGGCGCTCGAGGGAGAGACCCCAGGCCCCCCACACCCACCCCTGCCCGGCCCTATTGCAAAGCCGCCCGCGTCCAATTAATTCCCGCGTCATCCCCAAATTCAATTAGGTGGGGACCCCGCGTAACTGCGAAGGCGCCCGACGTCCCATCTTGACAAATTGCAATGCTTAACGCGCATATCCAGCCGGGTTGTGGAATTCTGTTAATCTTACCGCTAATTCTCAATTACCGTAAAATGAAGCCATAAATCACACAGACAGGGGATCGATGGAAACGTTGTTTTCCGGGTGATTGGCAGTGTTCCCAAAGGTTTTCTGTAAGTTGGTTTAAGGTTGGCGGCCCTGCGAGGGGAGGGGGCGGGCGCGGAGGCGTCGGCCAGGCCGCCCGTCTCGGGGACGAGCCCGGGCCTTGGGGACACAGCAGAGGGACAGCACCAATTTCACACAATTCTTCTCCTTTTCATACCTGCTGTAGTAAATGAGAAGCAAATTAAATTTCACGCCACTATCTGCACAGAAACCATTTAAATTTTTCATGGAAACCAAATTGTCCCCAGACAAATAGCCCCCGATTCTATGAAAATATACGGCAGCGCTGGGGACAGAAATAAATTTGTGTCACTCCGGATATGTCTTTCTCTGTAATGTCATTCACCGCCGCCGATAAATGAGGCGCGGGGCCCACACAATGGCCAGCTGGGCCTGGGGGGCGCGGCGTGTCCCCCCACCACGCGCGCGGGGCGACCTCATCGTGCCTCTGTTATTAATTTGCAGCCGGGTTTTACATTCATGAGGCCGAGATTGAAATGTAAATGAGCCGCCGCAGCCGAGGCCCGGCCCACGGTGCTGAGGGCGGTGGAGACTGCGGGGGCGGCTGGGGGGGGGGGGGGCGAGGGGGGGCGGAAAGCAGTTATCACTCGAGGTGCATCAATCCTGGTGCAGAAAACAAGGAGTCACAGGGCCCGCACACGGCCCGGCCTGGAGCAGGTGCGGGGCTTGCTACCTGTTGGGGGGGGGGGGAGGGGCGGAGATATCTGCGCGCACCTTTGTGCTTTCCCTGTTGGCAACCGGCTGGGTTTTCAATTACGCATCTCTCTCGCTCCTTCTCGCTCTGGTCTTAATAGATCTCCTCCCAGAGCCGCCCCCCCCCCGGCCCCGCCCCTGTCCCCCGGCTGCCGGGTGGGGGGCGGGAGTCGTGCGCCCAGGACCCAGGAGGACAGATGTAAGCACCAGGCTTCCCCGCCTGGGTCGCCCTGAGGAACCGGCCGCAGATTTCACCAGGCGCCCCAAGCCCCCAGGGGCTGCGACAAGGGCGCTAATGACTTTCTGTTGTGATTCAGAAGCTCCTTCCAGGGCCTCAGAGCAAACAAAGGGCGCAGAGGGGTCCGGCTTGAGGACAGGTGGCAGGAGAAGGTGTCCCCTCCGGGAGGTCAGTGCATTTGGGGAGGCGGAGGCCGGTGCTAGCGCAGGAGCTCGGAGCGTGCGGCGGGTGCATCCCGTAGGAGAGAGGGCACGCGGTGGCGGGGTGATGCTGGTCCTCTGGTCCTCGCCCGCATCCCGGAGGCTGAAGGCACATCCGCGTGTGCACCTGCGAACTCCGTTTCCCTCCGGTCCTCGATCCCGCAGCCGCAGCGGCTCGGATGTTCCCGATTGGGCTTAGCGGGATCGTGCAGACCCCTCGGACCCCCTGAGCGGAAGCAGGCGCCCGGGGGACACGCGCGCACGCGCTCACAGGTGCACACGCGCGCGCGCACGGGCGTGGACGGTGAAGCGGGCCCCCGCTTCACTGAGCAAGTTCTCATAACCAGCCTGCAGGCGACGCGTCCTTCCCCGCCCGCAGCTAGGGAAACTGAGTCACGAGGCTGTCGGGTACCAAGCTGGGGCTGGTCAGACACGCACGGACGGGGCGCCGATGCAAACCGGGCGGTGGGCAGCGCGCTGGACGCATTTCGGTAGCGCGGCGTTGGGCGGGTGGATTTGCAGAGCTTGGGTGGCCAGCGGATGCGCCCGGGGCGCACAGAGCTGCATGGCGCGAAGACTGGCGCTGGCCCCAGTGCCTCTCGGCCTGCTGCCCTTAGGACGGATGGACCACGTAGGAGTGGGGGGCTTCCCAGAGCCGCGCGCCCAGGCACTTCTTCCCACCGGAACCGCAGGACCCCCAAGACGCGTTCAGAGAGCCGGGTTGTGTCCCCCAGCTCAGCCCACAGCCGGAGGGACAAGGCCCGGCGCCCGCCCGCTCCCTGTGCGCGCGCGGAGCGGGGTTCGTTCCGTCTTTACCAGAAGGGCGGGGACTTGGAATCGGGCCTCCGGACCACCCGGCAGCGCGCAAAGTGCCTCCATGTGTGTCTGTGGACTGACGGCTCATTTCCGGTCAGTGCTGAATAATATTCCCTGGTCCGGGTGGACCGCCCCCCCCCCCCCCCGCCCCCCGAAGGGGTTTATTCGTTCACCTCCTGAAGGACACTGGGGTCGCATGGCACAAAGACACGCAGAACAACAGTAAGATAGGGTGACGGGGGTTTCCTGCCGGGGATGTTGGGGGTCAGGCACACAACATAGTCCCCTAGAGCCCAGAGTGAAATGCGGGTCCCAAGGTTGGGGAACGAGGCACCTGCCACCCCACAAGAATTTAGGACCTGGGCTCATTAATATGAAGACACTATACAGGCACAGCACGGGTGGGGGGGACCCTCGAGATGACTGCAATTTCTGGGGTTTGCTGCTGCTGCAGAGAAGAGAGGTTGTAGGCAGATGTCCACACTTATCCAGCTCTGGATGTTTCCAGGATCCTGAGTCAGTCTCTGCCTCTCTGCCTCTCTCTGTCTCTCCACATTTTTCCCATGTCACCCACACATGGACAGGAGAAACTTCTAAAAACTAGAAACCCATTTTTGCCTTTTTCCCCCTTTTTTCAGGTTGATAACAGTACACATCTTAGCATTCGTGAAACTTCTAGCGTTTTGGGGAACATCTCACTTATTACAGGCATTCTTGGCTTTGATGGCCACGGGCACCTAAACGTCTATGGTGGACGCCCCAAATGTTAGGTTTTATTTTATATTTTTTTAAATGTTTATTTATTTTTGAGAGAGAGAGAGTGAGACAGAGCATGAACGGGGGAGGGTCAGAGAGAGAGGGAGAGACAGAATCGGAAGCAGGCTCCAGGCTCTGAGCTGTCAGCACAGAGCCCGACGCGGGGCTCGAACTCCCGGACCGCGAGATCGTGACCTGAGCCGAAGTTGGATGCTTAACCGACTGAGCCACCCAGGCGCCCCAAACATTAGGTTTTAAAATACACCACAGGAGGGGCGCCTGGGTGGCTCAGTCAGTTGACCGTGCGACTTCGGCTCAGGTCACGATCTCGCGGTCCGTGAGTTCGAGCCCCGCGTCGGGCTGTGGGTTGATGACTCGGAGCCCGGAGCCTGCTTCCGATTCTGTGTCTCCCTCTCTCTCTGCCCCTCCCCCGTTCATGCTCTGTCTCTCTCTGTCTCAAAAATAAATAAACATTTAAAAAAATAATAAAATAAAATAGAATATACCACAGGACTTGGAAATTGGACTCGAACGTCGATGCCCAAAGAGCCGCAGAGCAGTGTGCAAACAGATGGTCATACAGCTGTGTTCACAGCAGCCAAGACGGGGAAGACAGTGTCCACGGACGGCCACGAAGAAAGAGATTCTGGCACCTGCTCTGCAGGTGGATGAGCCCCGAGGACACTAAAATAAGCGAAATAAGCCAGATGCAAAACACAAATACATACGGGGTGATTTCACGTGTAGGATGCGTTCGGAACAAATTCGCAGGGACAGAAAGCGAGCTGGTGGGCACCGGGGGCAGGGGCAGGGGGCAGGGGGATAACACTAGGTATCAAACAAACCTAGTGTCTGATGTTTAATGGCGACAATCAAGCTCTGGAAATGGATGGGGATGATGGTCGCCCAGCATCGTGATTGCGTTTTATGCTGCAGAATTGATACACGTGAAAATGGCTGAAGTATAATTATTATATGGATATGCGTATCACAAAAATATTAAAAAAATTCAGACACAAAAAGCTTGCCATGTACGTTCACTGATGCTCATATCCAGCCCCAGATATTTGCCATCATTTCCCGCAAGGGGAGGGAAGCAAGGCTCACAGTTGGCAATGAGGGTGCACTGAGGTCACCGATGGACATGTTGGGGAGGCTCTTGGCCCCATCACGGGCTCCCCCATCCTGGGCCCCGAGATTCCATACGGAAGCTGTCCTTCCTCAAGCCCAAAGCTTCCGGATAGCCATCCCCCTATTCCTGAGGCAAAACAGGGGGCAGCCGGCCCCCAGATGGACCGGGTCTCAGCGGGCGAGCACGACCTTACCCCTCCCGTCCCGCACTCCATTATCTCCCCGCCCCGTGTCTCCAAATATCTTTTTAATTGCTTATCAAATGGGTAGTTATTGTATCCTAAAATCTTCAAGCCATCCCACGGTCCCATTCAGTCGTGCGGATGAACGTTCCTCGGATGATATATCACAATGGATTATGCTAATCGGCTCGTTAGTGGCCACGCTGGCATTCACCCCTAAGAACCCACCAGCCCAGCAGCCCCTCGGTCGGACGGGGGAGCGTTTCATTCGGCAGGGAACCGGCGGCCGTCACGGCAAGGCCACTAAATAATGGCAGGAGCTCCGCATGCTGAAGAAATACTCACTTAAATTATTTATGCATTAATCAAAACTACAGTCTTGCAGCAATATCGTGACTCCAACGCTAATTGTTTTATGGATTTGTGATGAATCGCCAGTCTGGGTGTTGAAGGAGAGTGTGTGGGGCTGGGGTGGGGGGGGGGGGGCTGTTGTGCAGCTGTGCCTGTTTGTCCCTTTGCTGGAGAGGGACTCCCCCCCCCCTCAGATTGTGGCTGTGACCGAGGGCATCCTGGTCAACGCTGGACAGACGACGTTATAGTGGTTTATCCTTCCTCCCACGTGCTGGCTGCCCAGGGGAAGCACCCCAGGGGACACACGAGGGTTGTACCCCAGCACAGAGTGAACCCCCAGAGACTGGGAGACAGGCTTTGCAGTAACAAAGGGGGCCCTGCTTCCCGCAGGAGGATGGGGTCGCCTTGTTTGGACAACCCCAAGGGCTGGCAACGACAACCCCACACTCTGTGAGGCCCACGCATGGTGCCCAGTCCCCAAAACTAGCTGTGGGGTTCACAAGGCACCTGTTCATGGGAGCGGAATTGGGGAGGTACCTCACAGGAGTTGAGGGGGCGCCTCACAGGGATGCCCATGGGGCCCTGCCAGGTTCCCCCAGGTGTCAAGGCAGCCGACAACAGCTGCATTTCAGGTCTCCCACAACACACGGCTCCCTTCCAGGGGCACTGGAAGGTTCTCCGGACAAGGTGACCCACAAAGACTCATCACCGGGCTCCACCTTCCTGCCGTATGCCTGGGGAGCCAGGTGGGAACGTGTGGTATCTCCCCAGGGCGATCCAAGACTTTAAGGACAGGGTCATCCATCCGTAAAGGTGAGAGCAGAGTATAGGAAGGTGAGAGGGTCTTGCAGGAGCCAGGCAGGGGTAGCACGGGCGAGGGAGTGAGCCAGGGGAGCCCCGCCCCAGACTTCAGGCAGCTCGTCCCTGCCCGCCATCATCTCTGGGGCCCCCAGTGGACCAAAGTCAAGGGCGCAGGAGTCCCGGGCTGGATTGCTTCCAGGTCAGCCCCAGCCGCAGAGCAGGTCAGAGGAGGTGGCCGTGGCCGAGGAGGGGCCCTGGAAGGTGACCACCTCCTGTTCTTCATCCTTCATTATTGCTTCATTGATCAGTCAATTGATTGGCCCAACATAGGTCAACCAGTACGGCTGGTGATCAAGGGTGTAATAATAGGTCAAGAGCTACAATTGCAGGGTGTTCTGGGGGCAGAGAAGCCGTCCTGTGTGCGGGCATTCCTCACGATCCTGTGGACAGGGGGTGCACGCCATTGAACACCTGCCCATGCCCACAGACGGTACAACAGCAAGATGAGCCGTAATGAAAACAGTGGGGTCCACTTAATACTGATGCCCCCGTGGCACTGCGTCAACCGTAGTGAATTGTGGCAAGGGGTGAGGAGGGGGAGACGGCTTCCTGCTCCTTTTTCCTCTACACCTAAGAGTGCTGTAAATAATCAAACCCGATCCTTACAAAAACCAAAATCAATCACAGTAGCCCTCTCTTGGGAGCACTTACAATCTGGTGGGGAGACAGATGGGCAAACACAGCATGGTGCGTGTTTAATGGAAACCAGCAAAGTTCAGAGAAACATCGGGGGAAGTGCCGGGCGCCCCGGGGTGGTGGGACCCACCAGGCCTGGAGACGTGGAGCGTCCACCCTGAGGCACCTGATGCAACACGTCTCCAAGGAAGGGACGTGAGCAGCCAGCCAGCATCCAGAAGCAGACCCACCTGCGGGAGCCATGTTGGATCCGTCCGTCCACAAGGGTAGTGGGCGGGGGCTCCCCTCCTCGCAGCCGTGCTCAGCCCCCCGCTTGGACCAACGGCTCTCCACGTGGGGATATGCAAGGTGCTTCCCGCTGACCAGCCCGGCACAGGACCCCGGGGCCGGGACCCATCATCTGTACACTCCCGTGGCACACTTGAGTAGCGTAGACCAAATTGGAAAAGCAGGCCAGATGAGAAGAGAAATTCTCCAAAGATCACAGCTTTTTCTTCATCATTATAATAATATTGCACTTCTCACCTTCAAAGCGCTGTGCAGACGCTGACTAATCAATTAAACATGCTCTTATCTTTTCTGATTGGAGTCCCGCTATGCGGGTCAAAGAGGCAGGGCCACGTTCTGCGGGAGTGAGGAGTCTTAAAAGGAAACGCAGACGTGGATATATTCTGAATTTCCCTGGATGTGAGGGATGTCAGTAGAGCCACATCTGTGTCGTCCAGAGATGCTCCGTGGTGCTTTTTTTTTTTTTTTTTTTGGTGCTCGCGTCTGTTTTATTCTCCCGGTTTGTCTCGTCTTTTTGGGTGAACCGACACGAGTTTTGGAGGCACGTATCCCAGCTCTAGGGCTGGCCGTCCAACGGAGGAGAATGGGGTTCCTTTTTCCTTCTCGTTCCTTTTTCCCTTCATTTTTCTTCACTGCTTTCCCGAGCCATGAAATACTCCTCTGACTTCTTCTCAAATCTTGGAGGTTTTGCAAACACGTCAGGCTGTCTGCTCATGTTGGCCAGTCAGAGATGCTATCTTCACAAGCGTGTCCTACCCGCTGTGTTCAGCTGTAGAAACAAAATCTGCAGGGTCATTATAGACCACAAGCACCCTCACTCTCCAATAAGGCTCCTCCTTGCTGGGCCATCACGTTCTGTTTGATATAAGTGTCTACATATCTTCGTACTGGAAGCATTCTCTGTTATTTTTAAGTTCTACACTTGCCCCTTCCTGTGACAGGGACTAGCTGACAGGCACACACCTGTACCGTATTTCACATAAATTGGAAGTGTTTACCATGTCTGAACCCCGCCTCTGGACATAGAGCACAGGCTCTGCCTCTCCGCGGCCCCCGTTCACCACGGGTTCTTTCTACTAGAGAAGCTCTATAGCCCGTATCTGAGGTGGTCAGGGAGGCGTCATGGACCTGCTGATGGTGAGAGGACGTAGTCTTTGTCAGGGATGATCTGGCAACTCCACACGACACTGAGCAACCTCCAGATATGGCCCTTGGTTCTTCTGAGGCAAGTGTGTGCAACCATCCAGGTAAGGGCTCAACGTACCGCAAGACGCCCTCAGGAGGAGAACCATGGGTGCTCACAGCGGGAAGCTTGCAGACCGTCTACATGGCTGAGTGTGCTCGCAGGGAGTAAGTCCTCACGTACTCCCTTATGCTACCCTATAAGATAGGAGTCCTTCCCGTGTCTAATTCATCCCACTGCATCAATTTGTAGAAATTTACTTTTCATGCACATCTGAAGGGACAAATGCCCTGCAAATAATAATTCGCGTCCCCCACTGCATCAATTTGTAGAAATTTACTTTTCATGCAGATCTGAAGGGACAAATGCCCTGCAAATAATAATTCGCGTCCCCCACTGCATCAATTTGTAGAAATTTACTTTTCATGCAGATCTGAAGGGACAAATGCCCTGCAAATAATAATTCGCGTCCATCGTGACTGTTTCCATCCAAGGGTCAGATGTGGACAAGGACTGTAAGGTCTCCAAGAATTGGGACCGTGCTTGGCGTCTGGTCTGTCCTGACCAGAACAGAGGGAACCCTGGAGTGTGGGTGCGGAAGATTTACTCCCAGAGGGGTTGAGGGGATCCTGAGCGTGAGCACCAGAAGGACACGTGGAAACAAGGTGTGGGGACGTTTCTCTGTGGAAACTCATCCAGAAGAGCACACACGTCACCCATGCCCATCCCAGTGAGTCACTGCAAATAGGCACACGTGTGTCAGACGTGGCTCTAGGAAGAGCACAAGGACGCAACACCCCCTCCGGTGTGGGGCATGACTTATGTATCCTTTCTACCGTTGACGCAGTTGGTTCCGGTTTGGGGGCTGTTACAGATTATACTGCCGTGGGTGCTCCTTCCCACGTTTTGGGTACATCTACGTGGGCCTTTGTGCTGGGTTCACACGTACGTACAGTTGCAGAAGGCGTGCACCACACCCATGCCCAACACTGGAGGATGCCAACCCGTGATTTTCCAAAATGGTTGTACCAACCGATGCTCCTTCCGGCAACACTGGGGACTTTCAGTTGCTGCCTAGCCTTGCCGACACACGGCACTATGTGTCCTTTCCACTCGAGCCGTTCTGGTGGAGTGTGGAGGCTTGCTCTCCTCTAGAGGATTTAGCCTCTCTTTCCTCGTTCACTACGAACGCTCATGTTTCGAAGAGAGAACAGCAAATGATTTCCCACTTACGTAGAAAATCCGTGACGAAATCAAGACCAACGTCTCATTCTTCCCCACTCGGGGGACTTTCCAGAGCCTCCAGGGGAAGGTCCTTCCTGCCTCTTCCAGCTTCTGAGTGGTCCTGTCATCTCTATGCTCCAATCCTAGATCTTTTTCTTTCTTTTCACAAATAGCCCTTTCTTCCTCTGTAACAGCAAGGGGGAAATCTCCGCTGAGCTGGCGATGGCTAGAACTGGCAACACCGTTGACTGTAGGACGTCACAGGTCTGTTCTTTGCCCAGACTAGGGCCACGAGGGGAGACACACCTGGGAAGGAAGGGCCCACCTTCGTCCCTTAGGAAAACCAACACTCACCTGGGTGGTGGAGGCAGATGGGTTGTGCTGGTGCCCCCACCCAAAAACAGGTTCACGTCCTAACTGCCAGCATCTGTACGTATGATGCATCTGGAAATCATGTCTTCGTAGGGGTGGCTGAGGTGTAAATCAAGGTGAGGTCTTCCTGGGTTAGGCTGGACCCCGACTCCAATGAGTGGCGTCGTTATCTAAAGAAGAGAGACTTCATGGAAACACGGATGGGGAGGAGACCGTGGGAAGACAGAGGCAGAGACTGGGGTAATCCGTCTACAGGCGAAGGGGTGTCCAAGATTGGGGCATCCCTCAGAAGCTGGAAGGGGCAGGAAGGACCTTCCCCTGGAGGCTCTGGAAGGAGCAAGGCCTTGCCGCACCCAGATCTCACTGGTCCTGCCCAACCTGGACCTCAGTGGTCCTGCCCCGCCTGGATCTCAGACTTCTGGTGTCCACAGCTAAGAGGGGAGGGATTTCTGCTGTGTCAAGCCTCCTAGTGTGGGGCACTTTGTTACGGCCACCCCAGGACACTCGCACGGAGGGGCTGCCCCAGGACGTCCACACGCATGCCTCCGGTCTGGGCATGGAGACATCATTCCATGACAGCTCTGGGGCCAACCCAGGTCCGGCGCTCAGCGTGGTCGCCCGAACAGACTGTTGGGAAAAGCAGAGACACGGTCTGCAAGATTGTCAGAAGCTACTCAAGGCACATCAGGCGGCAACAAAGAGCGGACCGTGCCGTCTTGGTTCATTACTGCTGGGAGACGGGGTCTGTGATATCTCCAGGAGCGCCCTCCAAAGCCTGCGTCTCATCTCTCCCGCATTATGAATAAAAACATGAAATTAGTTTTATGTCAGAAGAACAACCCCTAAGACACTTGTAACTTATAATTATGATTTCTAAGCTGTTTGAGTTGTCAGGATCGGGAAATTCACAGCCCGAGCCTGAGCGCGGTTTATGGGCTCAGACACTCTGCACTGGCTGTGGAAAATTAACCATGAGTCTCTTATCTATGTTCTGATTTATTAACTACAGGGAGAAGCAGAAGCTAGGAAAATGGGCTCCTGGCCGGGGGAGCGCGTTGGCTGGGACGGCCCCACGGGCACATCCGGGGACCCTCCCCAGAGAGTCGGTGCAGCTGCATCCTCCCAGGGCCCCATCCGCCTTCAGCGAGGCAGGTCTCACCCTTCGCCGGGAGAAAACCCGCCCGGATACTCAAAAGGGACGGAGTCACCCCCTCGCACAGCCATACGTGACATCTCAGCCGTGCGCCCTGAGACCACCCAGAGCACTCGTCTGTGAAAGCAGAGCCCCACAGCTTGTGCTGAAGGCTGGTAGCCCACGCGGCCAACCTTGTCACCGTCCCTCCTGCTGGGCACTTGTGATGCCTTTTTCTGGATATGACTCACACCGTAGGGTTATCGCGCAAGTTAGGTGCTCAGCGCACCGAGGCGTGTCCAGCCAAGGTCGTGGAGCGTTGAGTACTGTTCTCCACCTCTGACATCACCCTCCAGCCTCACCTGCGTGGCAGGTACAGGCTTCTGTGCGTCTGAGTCTGACCCTGGTGCTCACTGTTGGTCGGTCGCAGAACCATCACCCGTGGGTTTTCACACACCTCCTCTGTGAGATTGATAGCACGGGATGCCACAAGTAAAGAAAACCGAAGAAATCGGGTAGCCCAGCATTGGGACCCCACACAGGTCCCTCTCATGACCACAGGTGGCAAAAGCATGACAGGTGGATGTCCTTGTGTGGCGGGGCAACCCCGGCAGAATGGTTCCACACTGCGCGGGTTTCCATTTGCAACCTTCGGTGAGCCATGAGAGCATCGTCCAGAGAACTGACTGATGTTTCATGGAACACAGCTGCCAGGAAGTCCGCAGAGGAAACCACAAGCTCGCGCTCTCGCTTACGTCTTCATTGAAGATCCAAGATATGCTGTCCAGATAGGAGCAGAAATACCACCCTGGCCTCTTAGGAGCTTGAGGGGGAGGCAGGAAAACATAATACTGAACATCCTACACTTGAGGCCCCGAAGGAAGCTTAGCTCCTCTCTGTTGGTTACTTTCCATGTGCTGCGTTGTCCAAAAACATTATTATGTCGTGACTTATGAGGCATGAATCGACCCCATCAGAGTTGTCTTGTTGGGAACCGGTAGACCAAGGACTGGGATTGACCCCATCAGAGTTGCTTGCTGGGAACGCGTAGGCTCAGAACTGGAGACCTCCCACCCTGTCCCCAATCCTCCAGTGATGTTAAAGCCTGGTTTAAGAAGCCAGAGGGACAGGCTAGCTCTGGAACAGACAGTGCCACGGATGGCGTTCAGGTGAAGAGAGTAGATTCCATTTTCTCTCACCCATATAGGGAGGCATGGGTGGATAATTGGGTAGATGGATGGATAGATAGATACATAGAAGATGTATAGATAGATGATGGATAGATAGATAGATACATAGACAGACAGATATAATGGATGGGTGAATGGATGGATGGGTAGATAGATAGATAGATAGATAGATAGATAGATAGATAGATGGTAGATATGAGGGATGGATAGGTGGATGGATGGATGGATACATGGATGATGGATGGATGATAGATAGATAGATAGATAGATAGATATAATGGAT
Organism: Panthera onca; assembly: GCF_046562875.1. NCBI lineage: Eukaryota > Metazoa > Chordata > Mammalia > Carnivora > Felidae > Panthera > Panthera onca. The sequence continues at coordinate 129,407,149 of NC_138357.1, read as the reverse complement.
GGATGGATGGATGGATAGATAGATGATAGATAGACAGATGATAGATATGATGGATGGATAGGTGGATGGATATATGGACAGGGATATAATGGATGGATGGATGGATGGATGGATAGATGGATGGATAGATGATAGATGATAGATAGGTATGATGGATGGATAGGTGGATGGATATATGGATAGATAGATATAATGGATGGATGGATGGATGGATGGATGGACAGATAGATGATAGATAGATAGATAGATAGATAGATAGATAGATAGATAGATATAATGGATGGATGGATGGATAGATAGATAGATGATAGACAGATGATAGATATGATGGATGGATAGGTGGATGGATATATGGATAGACAGATATAATGGATGGATGGATGGATGGATGGATGGATGGATGGATAGATGATAGATAGATGATAGATAGATATGATGGATGGATAGGTGGATGGATATATGGATAGATAGATATAATGGATGGATGGATGGATGGACGGATAGATGATAGATAGATAGATAGATAGATAGATAGATGATAGATAGATATGATGGATGGATAGGTGGATGGATATATGGACAGATAGATATAATGAATGGATGGATGGATGGTTGGATGGATAGATGATATCCATGATGGATAGATACACAGGTGGATATAGATGGAAAACTTCCAGCATCCAGTGTGGCAATTCATCCTAAGTTGTATCTGGAAGGCACATTTTGTGCAAGGTCTTATGTGTTCAGGTCCTGAAGAGGAAAAGGCCTGATGAAGACTGCCATTTTGGCCAAATAAAAACACAGGATGACTACGTAAAAATTGAATTTCGGAAAAACAAATCACGCTGGTTTTTTTTTTTTTTTTCAGTATCAGTATATCCCTTGCAACACCTGAGACATACTTATACTGGAAAAAAAAAAAACATTCTCTAAAACTGACGTGTAAGAGGGCGTCCTGGAGTGTATCTGGCAACCGAACGCAGACCTTTTGCTGGGTGCTGACTGATCTTGTCCTGAAGACGTCAGGAGGTCCCGGGCAAAGCAAGCAGCGAGGGTACCACTGACCCAAGACAACGGCCCCAAAGAGGGCGTCTCCAGTGTGAGAACTGGTACATAGTTTGTCTACAAATCAGTAAACGTCACACATGGGAATTTGATGGCCCCGTCAGACAGCTGAGGACCTCCGTCCGAGCAGCAAGGCAAGTGCTTGGGAACCGCTCCTGTGCATATTTTCACGCTTATTCTTTGGCTAGAAGACAGCTCCCGCAACAGAAGACGAGCCGCGGACCCCATCAAGCCGGGGTCGGCCCCTCCAGCCCGGTACAGATGGTGTGTGAGTTCAGAGAGAACCACGGGTTGCCAGAAACCCGTCGGACAAGTGGGGGAAGAGGGCAGCAGTTGATGGCATGGTCCCACAGGGAACGTGGGCTTGTCCAACCAGGCGGACGTGTTAGTGAGGCCCCAGAGCAGCTGGGACGTCTCTCCAAGCTGGGTTGCTGATGCACATCCTCTCTTGTGAGCCTGTCCTGGCCGAGAGCTCCAGACGAAACTTTCGTCCTGGGTGCCTCCCTCCTGGAGGGTGGGGTGCAAACAGGACCCCCTCCGCCTGGTCCTGCTTAGCCACTCCTGCTGGAGGCGCTCCTTGGTAAAACTGCGGGGTCTCCGTAGAGAAAGGAGAGAGCACAGCGGGGATGTGAGAGAGCTTCCTCCAAGGAGCCCGTGCACACGCGTCCATGCGCAGGAAGGAAGGACTCGCTGGTGGGCCATATGCAACAGCCACGCATCGTCGCAGTGCCTGGAAAATCAACCTCACGGATCGTTCCCTCCCGCCAACAAGACAAGGTCAAGCTCCCTGCCCTCCTTTGCCAGAAGCATGATTTCCAGCCGGCTGGCTTGCCGGCCGGGCTAACGAACGCCCACCTGACATGCGTTTTCGCGACGGTCAGCATCCCAGCACGCCCGGCTGTAATCCCCCGCCGCATCCAATCTCGCAGTCTGTCACATGGGGACGCCGACCGTGACATGTCTCCGAGTCACTTTCTGTGACGGAGGGAGATGGTGCGTCTGTCGAAGTGCCCTCGGGCCCGGCCACGAGGTCCCAGGACAACACGGGGTCCCTCCAGATGCCTCCCTGATCTTGTCCCCCGGATAATCCCTCACCCCCGTCTGTTTCCTTCCTTCTCTGTCCTTGTCCCCAGAAGCAGGTGTCTCCTGCGTTTCGCCGCTTTGTGTTCTTACAAGCGCGTAAGAGCCCCGCACTGCAGACCTCACGAGCCCCTTCTCCTTGTCCACATGAACCACATAAAGCCCACCTGGGGAGAAATGATTTCCACACCACCTGCGAAGACCGCCCAGGCACGTGCAGATGGCCACCCCTCGCCCAGCGCGCACACAGAGGCGGGTTAGTGACCGCAGCCACGCCTGGACCCCGTGGTGCTCGCCCACCCCAGCCCCGCGTGCCGGCAGCAAATCCAACATGGAACCCCGGAGCCCTGATCGCCCACAGCCGCCCATCCCGTATTCCCCGGGGAAACGGTGCGTCGAGCGTGAACTCTGTCCCGCCTGCTGCTTCCCATGTCCGCAGGGTCTCCTCCTGCATTCTGGGATCTCCGGCAGTTTCCTTGAGTGCCCGTGTGCATGCAGCCAGCCCACGCAGGGGCCGCCTGGGCTCTGTGCCTGCAGGCAATTCAGCAGGTCTGGGGCAGCACGAACGTGCCCACGCTCCGACCAGCTCCCTGGTGGCCACAGTCCCGCTGTGGACCGTCCCTTGGGTGGCAATAGTCTAACCTTGTACGTGACTGAATGTGAGCGTGCAGAGAAACAAAAGCTGAGCAGAGAGAGGGAAATGGTCCTGAGCGTTGTTGGGATACGTGAGCATTAGCGGGATGGGTCACCTCAACTGCACCGTGGGATGCCCAGACACTTGGCTAAACATGACTCTGGAGGTGCCTGGGAGGGTGTTTCTGGATGAGATTAACATTAAACCGGTGGACTGAGCAAACCGGATAGTCTTCCTCAGTGTGGGTGGGCCTGGTCTAATCAGTTGAAGGCCTGTGCAGACCAAAAAGGCAGAAGAAGGGGTAATTTGCCCCCTTTCCGTCTGATTTCCATCTCCTCCTGCCCTTGGACCGAAACTTATGCCACCGGCCCTCCTTGTTCTCAGACATTCAGACTCGGACTGAGTCCCGTCCCAGGCTCCGCCAGGGTCTGCAGCTGACAGATGGCGGGCCGTCCGTGTCTCAGCCTCCGTAATTGCATGCGCCAGCTCCTTGTAAGGAATCTCGATCTCCCTCTCATCCATCTATCTCTCCGTATTTATATATTTATACAGATCGATATGTCTGTATCTATTCATATATTAATCAATTTATCATCTATCCCTCCCTCCATCCATTATATCCATCTAGCTGTTATCTGTCCATCCATCGATGCATCCATGATATCTATCATCTATCTATATCTATCTATCATCTATCTATCTATCATCTATCTATCAATCATCTATCTATCCATCCATCCACCTATCCATCCATCCATTCACCCATACACCATATGTATGTATGTATGTATGTATCTATCTATTATCCATCCATCCAGTCTGTCTATCTATCTTTCTATCTATCTATCATCTATCTATCTATCTATCTATTATCCATCTATCCATGCATCCATCCATCCATCCACTCTATCTGTCTATCTTTCTATCTATCATCTATCTATCTATCTATCTATCTATCTATCTATCTATTATCCATCCATCCATGCATCCATCCATCCATCCACTCTGTCTATCTATCTTTCTATCTATCTATCATCTATCTATCTATCTATTATACATCCATCCATCCATCCATCCATCCACTCTATCTGTCTATCTTTCTATCTATCTATCATCTATCTATCTATCTATCTATCTATCTATCTATCTATTATCCATCCATCCATGCATCCATGCATCCATCCATCCACTCTGTCTATCTATCTTTCTATCTATCATCTATCTATCTATCTATTATACATCCATCCATCCATCCATCCATCCACTCTGTCTATCTTTCTATCTATCTACCATCTATCATCTATCTATCCATCCACCTATCCATCCATCCATCCATTCACCTTTCCACCATATATATGTATCTATCTATCTATCTATCTACCTACTATCTATCATCCATCCATCCATCCACTCTATCTATCTATCTATCTATCTATCATTATGTGTCCATCAATCCATTCATCCATCCACCATATCCATCTAGCTAGCTATCTAGCTATCCATCCATCCATCCATCCTATTGATTTTGTGTCTCTGAAGGACCCTGGCTAATACAGGGTCTCTCCGATTGGAGACCCCTGGGAGGAGCCTCATATTGGCCTCTATCTTGGACAACTTTGCCTGGGAATCATGCACTCACGGCCATCTCCTTTCCCCAGACATCTTCAGCTTCCTGTCTACTCCACCTTGGTGTAAAACAGCTTTGGACTCCAGTGTGGTGGAAAGCCTTCCGTCCTGATGGAGATGAGCCCCCCAGACCCTCAGCATTCTGCCCTCAGACTGTCTACACCACAAAATACATTCCCTCCTTAATGAACAGCCAAGTGGAGAGCACAGACATGCCCCATCTTATGTCTTCAGCTGGATATCTTTCTCTCCCTGTTACCTCCCTCTGTGTACCTGCAGCTGTGTTTCTAATTAGTCAGAAACTTCTAATGGTCTTTATTTATCCTCCAACATGATCCAAAAACCTGAAACAACTGGTATACCGCCAGGCTCATCAAAGGGAAGATATTCACGTCGGAGTTATACATTTTTCTTCTAATGATTTGATAAGAATTTATGGATTAAGATTCAAAAGAATGACAACAATAAAAACCTATTACAGAATTCCTCTTAATTATAGAAAAATTGCTTCATAAATATTGAAATATGTTCTTTTCTGCTAATGCCCTGATTTTCTATACTTGGACACACTCTGAACACAATTATTTGGTGATTAATCTATTTTTTTAAACTTTCTGTTCATTAGTCTTTTGATGAAAGTTTATCTTAGCTGAGATCACACAGAGCCGGTGCAAAAGAAAAATGCAATATAGATCATCTCGTGCATGAAGCAGGAAGGCAAGAAAATCATTTCATAATGTTGACTTACTAAGACTGTATCTTTCTGGGGCAAGTTAAACATCAACTTGTCTTCCCGTTTGGCCATCTGCATCATGACTCTGTGCAAGTCAGTACAGCGGAGTCCATCGTAAACTTACTGCATTACCTGTTTGCTTTCACTGCATATGATACATAAAGAAGAATGTTATGGATTGAATGGTGACCCCCAAAGAGTCATTATGTTGGAGTCCTCGCTCCTTGAGCTTAAGAATGTGATCTTCTTGCGAAATAGGGTCTTTGTAGATGTCATTAAGATGTAAGTTAAGGTGAAGCCCTCTTGGGTCAGGGTGGCCCTAATCCAATGACAAGTGTCCTTGTGAGAGACAGAAGAGAGACAGAGGCACAAAGGAGAAGCCACATGAAGACAGAGGCAGAGATGGGAGGGGCGTGGCCACAAGCCCAGGGATGCCTAGAGCCCCAGAAACTGAAAGAGGCAGGAAGGACCCTCCCCTGGAGCCCCAGGAGGGAGCTCGGTCCTGCCCTACCTGGATCTCAGGGGTCCTGCCCCTCCTGGATTCCAGACTTCTTGTCTCCAGGACTGGCAGAAACCAAACTCCTATAGTTTTAAGCCCCTGACTTGGTGGCACTTCCTGTACAAAGACTAAATTGCTGTAGAATTGAAGGAATTATCATGAACTAGAACAACCGTAGTGAATAAAGGCCGCCCATGTGCCTCTCACCAATCCCCGTGCAGGGTACAGACTACCTGGAACTCTACGGTAACAATCGTCTTAGTTTTATGTCCTTAATACTTTACACCCCACATATGCACCCCAAACGTGACATGTAGGGGCGTGTGCCCACGTGTGTGCCCTCCATCTTGCCTGTCGTTGCCACGCCCAGACAACCTGCCCTCCCGGCTCCAGAGAACACAGCCCATCCCCCTCCCCCTGTGGGGGCGGACAAGTGGTGGCTTGAGGGTCTCAGGGAACTCCCCACTCCCTCTCATTTTAGCCAGTGCCTGCCCCCTGGCACCTTCTCCATCGCCTCCCCAGTGCCCGCGGTACCCAGGACCCTGTGTGGGGGGGGGGGGGTCTAAACCCCTCCTGATTGTGCCAGTCATTCAGGTTGGGCCTCAGCCTCCCTCACCCTTTGCGGGGCACTCAGATCCCTCACACGTGTTAACTCACTCCCCAGTCATGCACCTGCTTGCCAATTCCAACCCCACGTGCTCACCCCCAACGCCAGCTGCTCCCACCCCTGTGAGCTCCGGACGTGACCACCCCTGAACTAGGGGCTCAGCAGGGAGCACACGTGGCTGTAGGTTCACGACGTGGCTGTAGGTTCACGAGGCTTCCTTAACCCGCATGCTCCTTATTTCTAAGGGACCGTGTTCTCCTTCAGACGAATGTCTACCTACTGGAGAACTCACGGTAGGGGTTCTTCCTCCCTTCAAAGGGGCCTTCCTCACACCCTTTGGGGCATCCCGGGTGCGGATGTGAGCCTGCAACTCCACCACGGCCCCCCATGCTTGGGGGATCGGGACAGAGTGTTCGCCAAGGGCTGCAGAGAACCTAACCCTGCAGCCTGTATGGACATAGACACAGATGGCCCTGATGTATACAGGCACACAACAGGATACACCAGCACGCACAACCGTGGGGTGGCCAGCCCCCGGGGCACAGAGGGGTGCTGCTCAGACCCCGAGTGTACAGAGAATGGCCTGAGTGGGCGGGACCCACAAAATACCCCTGTGGCGGGCCCACACCAGCTGGGTGGTCACCGACCGTGTCCCCCCCCACGGCGAAGAACAGGAACCCACGGCCCCGGTGGAAGAAAACCCAGTCAGCTGCAACACCCGAGTCTCCCCAGCTGTCGTTGGGGGCTCTGAGCATCAGGTCGGGGCCTGCCGGAGGGCGCGGGGGAGAGTTAATTGCCAACAGCTTTACGACGTCCCTAATTGAAGCTGGCATCTCTGTGAGCTCTGACCCCCCCCATGCTGCCAAGATGCCCCTGACACAGGGCGGCCTGCAGGTTATTTAGTACGTGTGAGGGGCCGAGACGGCGTTTCCCTCCATGTGAAAATAGTTAACCGCAGAGAAAGGTCCCACCCCTCCACTTTGCAAAATGGTGAAATTAAGTTTTCCACGGAACCGCCGAGGGAGGGCCGTGAATTACCTCGCAAAACAGAGTTTTCATTGATTCTGAAGAAAGTGCTTGTCCGTGCGTAACAACGATAACCCTTTTACAAGGTTTGGAAAACAAATCTGACACCCCATTAAAAGGCAAATGATTTTTTTTTCTCTCCACACAAGAAAAAGAAACTTTTAAAACATAGAAGGCTATTAATACATAATGGGGCTTTTTTTTTAATAAAAAAAAATATATATATATATAGGAAAAGCTGACATAAAAGTCAACCCATAAACTGTATCACAGGAGGCGTGCGGCACCATGTAGGTTAATTGTCAAGACTGCAAGGTCCCGTTTTTACTAGCTGCACAAAAGATATTTTATTGAATGTCACGTTGTAATTTGATTTTTAAAAGGAAAAGCGAGAGAAACGATATGTTCCGGGGTCTGAGACGCTGCAAGAAATAAACCAATAAAAACAGAGAGTGCATCCAGCGTCCGCGTTCCCGGCCAGAGAGATGTCAGGACCCCCAACAACTGTCCAGACGCAGACACAGACACGTTGTTTCGCTGGGTTTCTGCGAAATGGCCATCGGGGCTCAAAGAACAACGAAAACGGCTGATTTGGCCCTTCGGGGGGGTGAGGGGTCGGGGAGGGAAATGCAGGGAAAAAGGAAACAAAATCGAGGCGCACAACTTGGAGATGTGTGTTTGTGGACGTCGTTTCTTCACGGCTCAGGGCGCTCCCTCCCATCACGGAACATTCGTGCGCAGGAACGACAAACCCAAGGCAGGAACGTGGCCTTTCCGAGCCGCGGGGTCGCATGGGGCGCCGGCGAGGTCTGTGAGTAGCACAGCATAGGGGAGCTCGCCTCACACGGGGCTCTTGCACGCCGGCCATCGGGTCCACACATGGAGTCCGTTGGTTATTAATAAGCCACGACTTCCTGGACCTGCATTCCGAAAGGGCTCAGCTTCCGGAAGGCCGACACTGGAAGAGAGCCCTTCCATCGGGACGTCCGTCTGGGGCTCCCTCTGCCGCTGTCCCCACAAAACAGAGAACCCACACAAGCCCCCAACCCAGCGGGACTCTCCTCCCTGAGACATCCCTTCCTCGTGGATGTGAGTCTACAATTAAATAGTTGCTGGTGTCGACCCCGATCCACGGATATCCAGACGCGCTGACGTGACCTGCCTCCTGCCTTTACGATGCTGCCCCCAGGCAGCCAGGACCACAGACGGCCACCAATCCCCAACCCAGGCACACCCAGGACACGACCGTTGGCCGCCTTGTGTCCAGCCACCTGCCCCGTCCAGCGGCAGCTAAGAAAATGCCCTGCAGAGATATGCTCCCTTCACCCGCTTCTGGTTCTAGCAAATATTTTCTACACGTGCGTAGTCGTTAAGGCTCATCACCGCTCTGAAAAACGGAGGGAGAAAAACGTTCCTGCTACATTCACCGCACAGCATTTTCTGTTCCTCGTGCATGACCACGTCCCAGGTCCATAACTGCACATAAATGGATGCTGGTCGATGTCCCGGTCGATTCCTGCTAAACACAGACCCTGCTGGCCGCAAAGTCCTGCGTCCCTCTGAAAGCAAGGCGTGTTTTGGCCCCCTCCCGCGGAGCTAGAGCTGACCCGGGAAAGTCGTCCGTGGGGCAGGGGCATTCAGCAGTGGATTTGCTGCTTATGTTTCTCTGACGCCTCACAGCCTTGTGGCCAATCAGACTCCTGGGTGTCAAAGGGTCTTTGTGAACTGATTGCTTACCAGCCCCGTCCAGTGCACCTGCTTGTGGGAAGTTGATACACCTGCTCATGGGGAGTGGACATACCTGCTCATGGGTCTCTGGTGCACCTGTTCATGGGTAGCTAACACACCTGTTCATGGGTCTCTGGTGCACCTGCTCATGGGTCTCTGGTGCACCTGTTCATGGGTAGCTAACACACCTGTTCATGGGTAGCTAACACACCTGTTCATGGGTCTCTGGTGCACCTGCTCATGGGTCTCTGGTGCACCTGTTCATGGGTAGCTAACACACCTGTTCATGGGTCTCTGGTGCACCTGCTCATGGGTCTCTGGTGCACCTGTTCATGGGTAGCTAACACACCTGTTCATGGGTAGCTAACACACCTGTTCATGGGTCTCTGGTGCACCTGCTCATGGGTCTCTGGTGCACCTGTTCATGGGTAGCTAACACACCTGTTCATGGGTCTCTGGTGCACCTGCTCATGGGTCTCTGGTGCACCTGCTCATGGGTCTCTGGTGCACCTGTTCATGGGTCTCTGGTGCACCTGCTCATGGAGAGGTACGCAGCCCCTTCAAACACCACAGTTGGAAGGGAGATGGTCTCCTTGCCCTCACTCTGGCCCCATGAGGACAACAGCACCCCTGCCCTGTCCTGAGGGATATCTGGCCCCCCACCCATGCCCTGGTTCCCTGGGACACCCGGTCTCAGCACCCCTGCAGGCAGTGGAGAGCCCAGCGTTCTGATCCACTGACTAAAGGTTTCAGACTGGCAGGCAGTCCACACCAGAGACTTCCGGGCTCCCGCGACCCGCCCAAGTGTGGGAACTCTGAGCTGGTGTGTCCACGTGGGTGTAAATGCAGCCACGGGCTCAGCCTGCCAGCCACCCCCCTTTGTGGTCGAGAACAAGAAATAATGCTCTCGGACACTCATCATGTGCCACGCGGGCTGTGCTGGGCCCCATCGTGAGCCTGGTGCCGCGTAATTACATGCACGTCGTGGTACCCGGGCAGCAGCCAGGAGTCCTTTGTACTCGCGAGGAAAGCTGTTCTCGGCCACAAAAGATGAGTAGTGACCGCAGCTGGTGAGACAAGCTCAGCAATTGAATTAAGGGCTCTGGGAAAAGGAAGACCGGATCAGCGGTGGGGCCACTGCAGACTTTGGGGGCACGGAAGCCGCTGCACGTGACTCTGTCATGATGGAGTCACGTCCGCGTCCGTTTGCCCGAACCCCGCAGAACGCACAGAGCCGACAGCAAGCCCTCACCTGTGATGGGCTCCTCACCTGCGACATAAACACACACAGCAAATGCTAGCAGCAATGGGGGGGGGGCATGCATGGGGCTCCGTCTTCTATGCCCCCAGTGTTTCTGAAAGCCGAAAACTGCTCTGAAAATGCAAACTA